>NW_026057584.1:61899839-61932867 GCF_023721935.1 Panthera uncia | reverse complement strand
TTTTTTTTTTTTTTTAACGTTTATTTATTTTTGAGACCGAGAGAGAGCATGAACAGGGGAGGGGCAGAGAGAGAGGGAGACACAGAATCTGAAACAGGCTCCAGGCTCTGAGCTGTCAGCACAGAGCCCGATGCGGGGCTCGAACTCACGGACCGTGAGATCATGAGCTGAGCCGAAGTCAGACACTCAACCGACCAAGCCACCCAGGCGCCCCTGTAAGTGGTGTTTTTAAAAAATTTTAGTTTCCAACGTCATTACTACTATAAAGAAACCACTTTGGTGTGTTGGCTTTGTATCTTATGATCTTATCAAATTCATTTATTAGTTCTAGGAACTTTTTATAGCTTTCTAGGGATCTTCCCTGAGGACAATCATGTCATCTGTGAATGGGGGAAGTTTTTTCCTTTCTAATTTGTATACCTTTTATTACTTTTTATTGCCTCGTTGCAGTAGCTAGGATGTGGAGTATGGTACTGAATAGAAATTGTGACAGCAGACGTCCTTCCCTTGTTCTCAATCTGAGGGAGAGGGTATTAAGTCTTTCACCTACTAAGTAAGTTTGATGCTAGTCCTAGGTTTTTTGTAGATTTCCTTTAATAGAAGTTTCTTTTTCTTTCTGGTTTGCTGAAAGCTTTAATTATAAATAGATGTTAAATTTTGTCAAATTCTTTTTCTCCATCAGTTGATACTATCTTCAGATTGTTGATAAGATGGATTACATTGACTGATTTTTGATCATTGAAGCCAGCCTTGCGTTTCTAGGATAAACCCCGCTTGGTGGGGGTGTACTGTTTTTTAATATCTATGCTGGATTGGATTAGCTAATACGTCATTGAAGACTTGTACCTATGTTTATGAGAGATATTTTTAGTTTTCTTGCGCTGTCTTTGTCAAGGTTTGGTATCATGATAGTGTTGGGAGGTGTTCCCTCCTCCTCTGTTTTCTGGAAAGGCATGTAGAACTTGTATTATTTCTTCTTTAAATGTTAGATGGAATTTAGCAGTGAAACAATCTGGGCCTGGAAATTCCTTTTTCACATAGCCTTAACCATGGATTTAATTTGTTTAATTGTTGTAAGACTACTTAGGTTGCTTATCTCATTTAGGGGGAGTTTTGGTAGTTTGAGATTTTTAGAGAATTACTTCATTTTATGTAATTTTTGCATTTATAAGCATTGAGATGTTCATAGTGTTTACTTATCCTATTAATGCATTTTGAATCTACAGTGGTGTCCTCTCTTTCATTCCCAGTATTGGGAATTTGTGTCTTTCATCGTTTTTCTTTTCAGTCTTACAAGATGCTTATCAATTTTATCGTTATTTCCAAAGAACTAGCTTTTGGTTATGTCGATTTTCCCTATTCTTTTTTCCTGCTTTCAATTTCATTAATTCCTGCTGTGATCTTTATTATTTCCTTCCTTCTGCTTTATTTAGGTTTATTTGATTTTATTTATTTATGTTTAGTTTATTAAGGTGGAAGCTTAGATAATTGGTTTGAGATCTTTTTCCTTTCTAATATAGGCATTTAATGTTTGGAGATTTTCTGGGTTTTTCTTCCAGTTATTGACTTCCGGTTTAATTCCATTATGGTCAAAGAACATATATTATATGACTTAAATTCTTTTAAATTTGTTAAAGTTTATTTTATGACCAAGGATATGGTCTACCTTAGTGAATGTTCTATGGACACTTGAATACCTATTCTGCTATTGTTGGATGAAGTATTTTATGAATGCCAATTAGATAATTTGGCTGATGGTGACTATTCAAATCAGCAATTTTATAATCTTGCTGATTTTCTGTGTACTGTTTCAGTCAATAGCTGAGTGAGGAGTGTGAAGTCTCCAGCTATAACTGTGGATTCATATATATTTCTCCTTTCAGTTCTGTTAGTTTTTTCTTCATGTTTGAAGCTCTGCTATTTGGTGCATACACATTTAGAATTGTTATGTCTTCTTGGTGAAATGCTCACTGTATTATAATAGAATGACCCTCTTTATGCCTAATCACTTTCTTTGTTCTGAAGTCTACTTTGTAATAATATAATTAATAATGCCACTTGGGTTTTTTTCTGTTTTGAAAATGTGTACACAGTATATTTTGTTCCATCTTTTTGCCTCCAATTTGTCTATATCATTACATTTGAAGTAAGTTTCTTGGGTATAGCGTATAATTGGGGCACTTAAAAAATCATTCTGATATACGTATTTAGACCACTTACATTTAAGGTAATTATTAAGGTGTTGAGATTTAGGTTTATAATTTTAGTACTTCCCTTCTGTTTGTGAGTCTATGTTTCTGGTTTCAGCCTTGTGAGATCCTGAGCAGAAAGCCTAGAAATTCCTTCCCAAGCTTTTAACTTACAGAACCATGAGATAATAAATTTGTGTGATTTTAAGCTGCTGATTTTGTGATAATCTGCTATGCACCAATGGAAAACTAATATAGGTCTCCTCCCACATGGAGTCAGTACTGGCCTATGTGACCAATAGAATATGGAGGAAGTGACAGCGTATGACTTTGAAGTCAACCTCATAACAGCTCTGTGAAGAGGAATGGAGAGAACAAAGCTCTCCTGCCAACAGCCAGGATCATTGTCTAGCTACATGAGTGAGCCACCTTGGAAGTGGATCCTCTAACCCCAAACAAGTCCTCAGATGTCTGTAGCTCTGGCTGACATCTGATCACCACCTCATGAGAAACTCTTGGCTATAACTATTTAGCCCAGTCTCCTGAATTCCTGAGCACGGGAACAGTAAGAGATATAAATGATTATTGTTTAAGTCACTCACTTTTGGGTCATTTAATGCAGCATTAAGTAACTAATATATGGCCTATTGTATGCTAGGCCCTGTTCTACATGATAGGAATATAGCAATGAATAGAGCCAAGTGCCTTCTGTCATGGAGTTTATGTTCTACTTTAAGGCAAGAGATGGAAATTATATAAGTAGGTGAACATATACTTTGCCAGGTGTTAATAAGTGATGACAGAAAAATAAATCAGAGTGAGAAGGTTGGAATTAATGGTGAGATTTCTGTAAGATGATCAGGAACACCTCTTTGATAAATAGAAATCTGGAAGTGACCTGAAGTAAGGGATCAAGCTACACAGATATTTTGGGGCAGAACATTCTAGCAGAGGGAGCTTCAAACATAAAGACCATGAGACTGGGGGTGTTAATAGTGAGTATGAGGAATTGCTGAAGATGTGAAAGTTCTGTCTCTAGTTTTAATTGCTACACTTCTAGAATGTTTGGAATGACAGTTGCCAGATTAAATATACAAATCCCTGTTAAATTTGAAGTTCAGATAAATAATAATTTTTGTTGTTAGTATAAGCATGTCCCAAATATTGCACGGAGACACTTACTAACAAATATTAGTTGTTTATCTGAAATTCAAATTTAACTAGGCATCCTGAATTTTTATTTGCTATATCTGACAACCCTATTTGGAGCAAAGGAAAATCTGAAGACAAGCAGCTAAAATGATTACGATGATGGAAAACACATCTCTTTGGAGGAATGATGAAGAGGTTCATATGTATATTCTGAAATGGAGAAGGCTAGAGGATTGCTCCCATCCCTATCCCCAAATTAAGGCAACACAGTAGAATAGAAAGTGCACAGGATGGAAGACTAGTATAGTTAACCACCTCCTGGACAGCTTCCCTCAGATGTTTTGCAGGCACTGGAAACTAAATAATCTACTGAATCTATGTGTGTCTTTGGACAAGCACCTTCATAGGTCAAATAAAACCACAGTGCCAGTTTATATCTGAAATCCCTTTTGTCTCCAATACTCTGTGATTCAATGAATGGATAGAAATTGCACAATAACTTGTTTTTTTCCATCTACACAGAGAATAGAGCAAGAGTTGATGAGTCTTGCAAGGACTTGCAAAGAATTGATTAAATGTAAGGAAGAACTTCTTAACTGAAAGGCAATTAGACACTGGAATGGCTTTGCATGGGAGGCTATGGAATCCTGCCCCCTCAAGATCTTTAGGAGAAGGCAGCCGCTGTTATGGGTAACATAGACTCCCAAAGCACCATCTTGGAGTGGGACAGTTGAACCACGTGGCTTTCTTGAGATCTAGATCCTGGGGATGATTCCTTTTTGGTCAAGAGAAGTGGAGGGAAATGACCCTTTATTCCTCTTTGGAGTTGTTGCTGGTTCTCTAGGACTTATGATACTAATGTAGCCCTCAAACAGTCTTTCAAACGTGTCCTTTTTATACCTGAATCAGAATTACCTAGAATGACTATTCAAAAATGCACCCAGACTTAGTGACTCTAGAAGAAGTTACCCAAAATATGCATTTTAACAAGTTCTCTAACTAGTCCATATGTATACTGCAGCTTGACAGCCATAGTCATTGAGAAATGAGAGGCTTTCTTGTTCTGCCTACAGATGGGCCTTTGAGACATATGTAGTTTTGCATGTGCTGATTGAGACCCCTGCCTAAGCTTGTTCCTAGAGGGGAGATACATGTGCTAAGAATGGGACTAGAGAATGGAGATGCTGAAGGCTTTAAAGAGGATTTTGGTTAGGATATCCCAGGCCAAGTGGAGAAGTATAGGAGAGGGAATGAAACAGGGGTTCGCTGCATCCTAACTTTTGACAGGAATTCCCATTACAATAAAAAACTATGTCTTGAAAACATGTTTGTGCCTCTTTGTTTTATCTTCTTGAAATTTTTTACCCAAAAGAAGGATTTTGTTCCCCCATTATGTAGTCAGAATAGATTGAAGACCCAGAATATCCCAAGCAGCTATGCGATGGACAACCGTGTCTTCTCAAATTTTTTTGGGAAGAACAAATGGAGCTGGTAAAAATCCAATAGAAGAAGACCTCAGGTCTTCTAGGAGGCAATTCAATGTAATTTAATACAATAACAGGAATCCAAGGCACCCAGCATTCCCAAGTTCTACTTTGATCCTGCATTTCAAGAGTTGTTGTGGAAGTCCTTGATGAGGAAGAAGTGGGAAGGAAAGACTCATGTAGGCCATTCCAGATATCCCCTCCATGGTCACTGGAGATTCTGTTGGAGCAGGTCCCTCTAGCCAACCATGTAGGCTACACCTCAGCTCCGTTTTCACTTTTGGAATCTTTTCCAGATTCCTGCCAAGCTCTGAATTGCTTACCCCTCTCGTTCTCTTGGCATTTGCGTGTATTTCTGTTTCAAGTTTGGCTGTCTTCAAGTGACTTCCTGACTCAAACTCCTCTTGCCTTTCCAGACTCTTTCACCTCCTTTCTAGGTTGATGTGGGACAGATAATGGCTTCCTTGGATTTTGCGTCCTCTGCCTTAGGTACAGAACCCTGAGCTTGTCTATATGTGGCAGTCGACTTGGGGTTGGGGGACAAGCCTGCTTCTTGCATACTCTGAGCTCTGAAACCAGCCACTGTTTACTGTTTGGGCATCTCAACAAGTCATTTAAACCCAAACGGAGTAAACTCACCTTTTAGCCCACATCCACAAAACTGGCCCCAGAGTGGACTGCAGCTAGTCTTTGCCTTTGGTGATTTCAAATTGATTCTAAAAGTTTCTTCCAGTAGATTTACGCAAAGTAAAATTTTCCCTTGGCAGAGCAGCTTGGTTTGATTTGGGTTATTTGACTACAAAAGCCCAGAGGCCAAGCATTTATTTAGAAATATTAGGAATCAGCAGCACAAATGAGATTGAGGTTTTGTGAAAAGTTAAAGATTTCTCATTTAGGGAGGGAGTTCACAAAAGACCCCATTAGCCAAGCCTCACCAGTAATTAGTCTGATTTCTCAGGCAAGAGGCAGGCTAATTGACCGCTATCCATTCCAGAGGCCTAGAGACACTTTAAAACCTACCACCCATTGAAGAATATCTTTGGAGAATTTCCTGCTGCGTTGAAAGTCTTTTCTTATTAACTAAATGTTCACACTGAGATCAATATATGAAAATATGAACAAAATGACTGATTATAAACGTGCCCTTTCAAATAGCAACTCATGGGCCTGTTATGACACTCAACTATAGAGGATGAAAAGGGGCTGGTATTTATTAAGCAATACTAGGAGGTACATATTATTGCCCAAGTTTAATAGAAGAGGGAACCGATGCTCGGAGAAGGTAAATAACTTTCCCAAAGTCACATGATGAGTTCATTGCAGAGCCAGGATTCAATGAATTAAAGCGAGTGTGGTTTCCACAACCCACCATAGAGGTCAGGAACGAAGCAGTGCTGAGTTAGGAGTGTCGGAAGCTGGCTGATTGGCTGGCTATCAACAGATTTGCAGGATGGGCTAGTTGTCACCACATGATCTCTCCGGGACAGAATCCACTAACCGGGTATATATGATAAGTAAGGCCAACGTTGAAGCCAGTGTAGGTGAGCCACCTGGGTCTAATGCTGCAGAAAGAGGGGTATTACCCTCCTTCTCCCTTCCCCGCCCCCCCCCCCCAGACTCTGGTTTCTTCATGCCTTCAGGATTTCTTAGAGGGGAGTTAATTACTTAAAGACATTTTATTTTTTAATTATTTAAAAAAATTTTTTTAATGTTTATTTTTGGGAGAGAGAGAGAGAACAAGTCAGCAGGGGAGAGGCAGAGAGGGAGGGGGACACAGAATCCAAAGCAGGCTCCAGGCTCTGAGCTATCAGCCCAGAGCCTGACATGGGGCTTGAACTCAGGAACTGCGAGATCATGACCTGAGCCATGCTTAACTGACTGAGCCACCGGGTGCCCCTATTTAAAGGCATTTTGATTTTTTTAGAAGTATTTGTTGGAGGCCAGAAAGTTTGACCTAAGTGAAGGGATTGATAATTCTTATAGCAGAGATTAGGCTTTTGTGGTAAAATTGTCCAAGACACACAGCCCTTGGATCAAATAAAGCATGTGTGTGTGTGCGTGTGTGTGTGTGTGCGCGCGCACACACACACACATGCACCTGTGCGCACACACACACACACATGCACCTGTCCTTATTAAACAGCGGAGGAAGGTTTGAGCAGACCATGATGTTAGTCTGGGGAAGCTCCTTGGAACACATACAGTGTGCTTTACGTGGCTTTCTTGATTAGGCTTTCTCCCACCAAGGAACCTTTCTTTTCCCAGCACAAGCCATGACCCCAATACTGCATCCCTTGGATGCCCCTGTCCTCTGACTCCCCAGAGCCTTTATACTTCTGTGAAACTGCATCTGGCAGCATCACCGAGTGGGGGAGGTACAGCATCTTCATAATCATAACACTTAATGGTTGGAGAGCTCTTACCATGCCCTGGCCCATGACCTGAACGTCATGCCCTCCACTGAGCACTTGCTAGGTGCCGCCTCACTTCATCTTTGTAACAGAACTTTGCAGACTGTTCCTCCACAGAGAAGGAAACTGAGACTCAGGGGCAGAGTAACTTGCCCTAGGGGTCACGGCTGGTAGTGGCAGAGCCAGGATTTAGACCCAGGTCCACTGGACCCCCATACTACACTCAATTTCTATGTTATGCTGCATCTCTACTTTTTTGCTCAAACAAGGGAATTCAATGCTTATTTATTTTTGAGAGAGAGAGAGAGAGAGGCAGAAAGAGAAGGAGACACAATCCAAAGCAGGCTCTAGGCTCTGAGCTGTCAGCATAGAGCCCAATGCAGGGCTCAAACTCACAAACCTTGAGATGTGACCTGAGCCAAAGTCGGTGCTTAACTGACTGAGCCACCCAGTTGTCCCTTAAATAATGGAGTTTAAAATCAGTATGTGTTTGTTGCAAAAATAGAAAAGGTACATTTCTATACTTCTTCATTCTACTCCACTTACTTTAACATTTGCATGTTTCTTCCCAACTCTCTCTATATACATGTATATAAAATAGTTCAGAGAGAGGCACCTGGGTGGCTCAGTTGGTTAAGCATCCAACTCTTGATTTCGGTTCAGGTCATGATCTCACATTTTGAGTTCAAGCCCCTCATTGGGACTCTGCACTGGCACCATGGAGCCTGCTTGGGAGTCTCTGTCTCCCTCTCTGTCTGCCCCTCCCCTGCTCAAGTTCTTTTTTTCTCTCTTAAAATAAATAAACATTAAAACAATTTTAAATCGTTCAGAGAAAATTTTTATATATATAATCTACATCTACAGTTATTTATATATCTATCTGTGTGTATACACACACACACACACACAACGTAATTCTTTTCTGAACAGGGTAAAAGTAAGTTGTATACTTCATGGCCCTTTACTCCTAAATATTTCAGTGTATATTTTCTAGTAGGAGTATTCTGTTACATAACCATAATGCCTGATGAAGTGCTTTTATCTAATCTACCCTCCATATGTAAGTTTTGTTAGCTGACCTGTCAATGTCCTTTATAGCATTTCCCTTCAGTACAGGCTCCAGTCTAAAGTCAGGTACCACCTTTGACTGTCGTGTTCCTTTAGCCTCCTTTAATCTGTCTTTTATGATGTTGATCTCCTGTCTGCCCCACACCATTTCTTTTTCTTCACAAATTTGTATATCATCTTTGTGCAGGGGCAATGGTAATCTTTCCGGTATTATTCCAACTTTAAATATCTGTATCACATGCCATTTTGTTTTATAGCACGTCCCTCATTATGTGTTTGGTGTTTCCTCATGTTTACGTTGGTTATATAATCTCAGCCAGAATGCTGCCCAGGTGAGGTGTGTCCTGTCCAAGGTACCACATCTGGAGCCACATGATGTCATCTGTCCCATGCGGATGATAATTTGGACCACCTGGTCAAGGTGTTGTACAATTTCTCCATTGCTTGTTGTTTTTTTCCCCTTACTTGACACTAATAGACAATATATGGGGAGTCACTTTAAGACTACACAACTAAGGGGCACCTGGGAGTCTCAGGTGGTTAAGCATCCAACTCTTGATTTTGGCTCAGGTCATGATCTCACAGTTCATGAATTCAAGCCCCATGTCGGTCTCCATCCTGTCAAGGGTGACTCCAAGGGTATTCGATCTAAGTACTAATAGAATTACTATTTGCTGAAATGAGGAAAATCAACAATTTGTTTTCGGACATGTTAAATGTGCCATTCCTTTTAGGTAACCAAATGGAGATGTTGAGCAAATCATTGAATAACTAACTGAGTCAAGTATTTAGGTGTGAGCTCTGGGTTAGAGATAGAAATTTGGGAGTTGAGGGCACCTGGGTGGCTCAGTCGGTTAAGCATCTGACTTCGGTTCAGGTCATGGTCTCACGGTTCATGAGTTCAAGCCCCATGTCAGGTGAGGTCAAGTCCTGCTTCAGGATTATCTCTCTCCCTCTCTCTCTCTTTCTCTCTCTGCCCCTTATGGGATTTTCTTTCTCTCTCTTTCTCTGCCCCTCACTCACTCATGCTCTCCCCCTCTCTTTCAAAAAAAAAAAGAGAGAAAGAAATTTGGGAGTTGGCAGTGAGTATATGGAGTTTAACAAAATAGGTTTTATTTTTTAATGTTCGTTAATTTTTGACAGAGAGAGAGAGAGAGAGACAGAGCATGAGTGGGGGAGGGGCAGAGAGAGAGGGAGACATAGAATCTGAAACAGGCTTCAGGCTCCGAGCTGTCAGCACAGAGTCCAACGTGGGGCTTGAACTCCCTGACAGTGAGATCATGACCTGAGCTGAAATCGGACACTCAACCGACTGAGCCACCCAGGCGCCCCAAAATAAGTCTTATTTTTTAGAGCACTTTTATGTTCACAGAAAAATTGAGCAGAATGTACAGAGAAGGCCCATCCCTTGCCCCCATACATTCATTGCTTTCCCCACTATCAACATTGCAGAGGGGCGCCTGGGTGGCGCAGTCGGTTAAGCGTCCGACTTCAGCCAGGTCACGATCTCACGGTCCGTGAGTTCGAGCCCCGCGTCAGGCTCTGGGCTGATGGCTCGGAGCCTGGAGCCTGTTTCCGATTCTGTGTCTCCCTCTCTCTCTGCCCCTCCCCCGTTCATGCTCTGTCTCTCTCTGTCCCAAAAAAAAAAAAAAAAAAACAAAAACATTGCAGAGCCTGCTTGGGATTCTCTTTCTCTCTCTCTCTCTCTGCCCCCTTCCACCCTCTCCCTCTCTCTCAAAATAAGCAAATAAACTTGAAAAAAAAAAAAAGACTACACAACTAACATCAGACCAGCAACCCTTGTAAGAGCACTTTTCCCGTGCCGAGTACTGTGGGTTACAGACATGGCCTCTTTTCATCCTGGGGAGGCTCCTTTCGTTTCTCATGACCACAAGCCTGTCTTCTCTTGGCTCAAAGCCCTCCCTTGTGGAGACCGTATCAGGAGTGGGATCAGATCTGCAGTTGCTAATGCTGTGATTAGGCAACTGCAGATGGAACTGGAGCAGAGAAAAAGAGGAGAGAAGAAATGTTAATTACAGGGTCCTGTTGAGAGGGGGAGACCGCCTCCAGAAGCCTGGCTCAGCTCCAGGAAAGGGAGAAACAGACTGGAGGGGATGGAGTAAAGGAGTCATAGTCACTGAGCTGCACTGGTAAAGTCTGGCCTGGTTCTGTTAAACTGAGCCCCTGGCCTCTGACTCTGTGGGCCCGGGACCTTGTCTGCAAAATTCTCAGTGGGCTGCAGCATCCTGGAACATCTGAGGAAGGATGCCCTCTGGAGTGGGGCCAGCAGTCACCAAGGCTTCTAAAAAGACCATAAAATCCAACAGCCTCATGACAAAGAAGAACAAATCCCAACTTTAATTGCTTCAGAGCCCCAGAAGAGCCACTTGAGCTCCTGTTCAGACCCCGGCGAGGCACAGCCATTCCAGGACCGAGTGGATGCCAAGGTGCCTGACAGAGCTGAGCTGAGCTGTGCTGGAAACACACAATTCTCCAACCATTCACTGAGAAATTCTGCCCAGGACTCAGGGGACCAGGTTTTCACCCAGCTCTTCTGCAAAACAGAGCAAAGAAGTAAATAAAAGTGTCTTCATTATTAAATTCTATTGTATGAACCCCAAATGGGCCTTTGACGGGACCCACCTTTGAGTGGTGGGTCCTGTCAAAAACCAAACTCTACAATGAATAAAACAAAACGGAAAAATGAGCTTATCGCAAGGCTTTTAACTCAGGAAGCTCAAGGCTATGGGAGAAATGAGTGCAAAGTTTTTCACTGACTAAGGGATATTTTACAGGGTAAATGCAGAAGTTATTTGGCTTTTTCAGCTGATTGGTGGCCTAGTGGTCTTCTTTCTTATTTGGATCAAGATAGATCAGTCAGGAGAGTAATGAAGTTCTGAGATGTCACAAACAGACTTGGTATTTGAGAATTGGCTGATGCCCTCTGCTGATTTCTAAGAGCTGTAAATACCCGTAAGGTTAGGTTAGATTTCCTTTATGACCGTTTCTGTCTTGTCCCTGATGCAAGATATTCCATTTTGGTTTGTTTCCATAGTCCCTGAAGAAGAACTGCCAAGAAGCACTGTGAGGGTTCTCTACCTAGTTGGGAGGATGTCCTAGGAGACAACAGTGCACAGATAGTTTTCTATCCAACCATCCTTCCATTCATTTTTTCAACCAGTGAATATTTCTTGAGTGACTATTATGTACCTAGAGACCCAGGACACTAAGCTGGACTTGGGGAGGGGGAAAACTTCCTAACAACAGAAGGAGAAATAATTCTATTCTGATTGGGCGAATAGATGAAATCTTTACTTTTCCAGTCGTTAAGAAAACATATAGCCTCTAATGATGTTTATAAATACGGAATCTAGAGTCTCCCAGAAGAAAAGAAATTTTTTTTCTTTTTCTCTAGGGAAAGGAAATAAAGAACATAAGCTTATCTTTAATTAGAATTGATCATTAAATCTGTGAGATATGGAGCTGTTAAAAGGGCGGTATTTCACTTTGACATTGGGCTTTGTAACTGGACACAATGCAGACCCTGGAGTGATTCAGTGCTTTCCTATGCCCTCTGTCTTGAGCTTGTGGAAAATAGGTCAAGTAAGCCTGAAGCTGCCCAGAGGGAAGAGGCTGAAAATCTCACAGGCCAGCCTGTCTGGAGAGCAGAGGGTGGAGCCATGAGATGCAGACTGCAGGACAAGAGCCCCTGCCTTTCCAGGGGACCACCCCCCTACACACACAGCCATGGTGCTAACAGATGATGGATGCTTCAGAGGTCCTGTGCCAGTGGATTTTTAGGGAATGGAAGCAGCATGGCTTTTTCTGAACCAATGCACAGACTCCCGGGAACAGCCGAAGTTTTGCTGTTTAAGGAATTAAATGGTTGGAAGCTCACTCATCCATTGAAAATGCTCCCCAGGATGATACTGAAATGTTGGGCAGGAGTTTTTCCTGGTAGAGAGAAATTCTGGGGCCGGATGGTGCACTTCAAGAGAAAAAGCCCTGCTGGGGAGCCATTTCTACAGGACGGGAGTGTGGTGTCTAACAGCCTGATTTCTCCTCATGGGGAATCAGCCCACTCATATCCAAAGCTATGGAACAAAGTTTCTTCTTCCAATAAGGCCTGGGACAAGAGCTCATGCTTTTAGCAATTCTGGCTATATTTTCAACCAAGATGATGCTCATGATGCTATGGAGAGAATGAAGCACCTGGAGCCTAGTCTCTGTTGTGGGAAACCTGTCATTCATCATCTTTACCCGTACAGGACAAAGCCAAGAATCACAAAGCAAGAAAAGCAAAATAAACCAACAAAACAACTGAGAAGCCAGAACTGATATTGCAAGATGTTCCATTGGCTTTATTTTTTTACGCCCTACATATTTTCAAAAATAGCATTAGAGCAACTTTAGATTGTCTACTTGTAAAGTCTGTCATGGCCCCATTCAGAATCCATTTACACTAACTATATGCAATTTTCTTATTGATACTTTTATAAATAACCTGGAGTCTCTAAGAAATCATGACAAATCCAGAGATCATTCTTAAGTTCTCATTTTGATCTTGAGTGGCATAAACTATATTAATCTCTCCCTTCTTTGGGAAATTACCTATTTTGTTCTCTTAGGACATTATATTCTTTTGGTTATCCCGTTTCCTGGCCATGTTGTTTCTTTCGTGGTCTGTACTTCCTCTGCTCTCATCAGTTATGGAGGGTGGTGTCCTCTATCCAGACTCTTAACACTCTGTATAGGTAATTCCATAATTCATAATACCACCTATACATTGAAGAAGCTCAAATAATAACGGTTTATTGAGGGGTTTCTAGGTTTCAGGCTGTCTTCTAAGTGTTTCACATGTAATAACTCATTTAATGCTCAACATCATGAAGTAGGTCCTATTATCATCCTGGTTTTATAGATGAAGAAATGGAGAAGGAGAGGCTGCTCAGGGTCACAATGCTAATAGGAGGTGGAGCCAGAATTCCAACCCACGTGGTTCAACTCAAGAGCCTGAGTATGGGGCTGGAGATTATACAACAGTGGACACCCTCTTTAATACAGACACGCCTGGAGAGCTTAGTGGGTTAAGCATCTGACTTCGGCTCAGGTCCTGATCTCGTGATTTGTGAATTTGAGCCCTGTGTCGGGCTTTCTGTTCTCAGCACAGAGCCCACTTTGGATCCTCTGTCCCCTTCTCTCTCCACCCCTCCCCTGCTTTCTCTCTGTCTCTCTCAAACTAAAAAAATAAATATTAAAAAAAAGAAAAATAATGCAAAATTACAGATAGGATTAAATAGAAAAGTGAACATTTATTTAGAATGAGAAAAGAAATCATAATAAATTGAAAATGTAAAGGGCTGACAGAGGCTTCCACTTTTGGCTAAGATGGAGTAACAGACACCACATTTGCTTCCTACCATATACAACCAACAACACTGCAAAAAACGTGGACAAAATAAATGAGACAATTTTTCAAGAGCCTGGATATCAAGCAGCAAAGGACACTATTCCCTAAGAAATGGGAAAAAAAATCCAATAAAACTTACAGTTGCCCTAACCTACTTCTTTGAGTGTTTCTACGCTGTAGTGCAAAGAAAGGGAATCCAGGAAGAACCTGGTTGATCACCTGGTTAAAGAGGCTGAGTTGAGGGCCTGGGACAAGACAGCTAATGTTCACAGAGTACTGGAGAGGACAGAGCTGTGCAGAGAGAATTCCAAAGAGCAGATGGTTCCCTTTAAGAATCTGGCAGAGCACTCAGCAGTGTGTGTGAGTGAGAAAACTACACAAGGCCAACGAACCACCAAAAGGATTAAAATGAACAATACCTAGAGTTCGTACAAGCCCAAGATTAGTACCTATTCCCACCACACAGACTAGAAATCCTCATAATTTTCAAAACATTAGATAAAATACTCAGAAGCACATTGCCTAAGTAGTGGGAAATAATTAACTCTAGACTGAAGACTGGTTTGCTGTCATCTAAAAAAATCTTAAAAACAAGATGAAAAAGAATCAAACTGTTTCTTAGTAATTTAACTGCATCTCAGAACACAGCCAATGGTATTCATGGCAATTCAAAAATATCCAGCAGCCAACAAGAAAAATTCATAATAACTAGTATCCAATAAAAAATTACCAGGTATGAATAGAAGCAGGAAAATATTATCTGTATTAAGGGGAAGAATCAATAAAAGTCAACCTTGAGCTTATACAACTGTTAGAATTGGTAGACAGGAGTATAGGGCATTTATTATAACTGCATGACATATGTTTAATAAAGTAAGTAGAGGGGCACCTGGGTGGCTCAGATGGTTAAGCGTCCAACTCTTGGTTTCAGCTCAGGTTACAATCTCATGGCTTTGTGGATTCAAGCCCCACATTGGGCTATGTGCTGGCAGCACAGGGTCTGCTTCGGATTCTCTCTCCCCAAAGAGAATCTCTCAAAATAAATAAATAAGACTTAGAAAAAAGTGAGACATGAGAGTTATTAAAAGATTCAAGTTAAATCTCTAAAGATAAAAACTGTAATGACTGAAGTGAAAAATATATTAGAATTAATGGCAGGATAATTACAGAAGAAAAGAGTAGTAAACTTGAAGACAAAGAGACATTTATCAGTTCTGAAATGAAGCAAAGAAAGGAAAAATAATTTTTAAAAATTGAACAGAGCATCTATATACTAAGGGGCATCTTCAGGACCTTCAGATTATGAGACTGACGCGCTGCCCACTGCGCCAAGAGGGCCGCTTAAGGGGCATCTTCAATTGGCCTACCTAATATAGGAGGAATTAGAGTTGTGAAAAAGGAAGTGGGCAAAGAAAAATTATTTGAGGGGCGCCTGGGTGGCTCAGCCGGTTAAGTGTCCGACTTTGGCTCGGGTCATGTTCTCACGGTCCGTGAGTTCAAGCCCCGCATCGGGCTCTGTGCTGACAGCTCAGAGCCTGGAGCCTGCTTCAGATTCTGTGTCTCCCTCTCTCCTGACCCTCCCCCGTTCATGCTCTGTCTCTCTCTGTCTCAAAAATAAATAAACATTAAAAAAAATTATTTGAATAAAAATGGTCCCCAATTTTTCAAATCTCATTAAAACTACGTGAAGCATAATGACCCTAACCAAAAAAGAAGGAGGAAAAGGGCAGAGGGAGGAGGAGGAGGGAGGAGGAGGAGGAAGAGGAAGAAAACTACACCAAGGCACAGCCTAGTAAGATTTCTGGGAAAATCTTAAAACCAGCTTAGCAGAAAAAGGTCAGGTTACACTCAGAGGAGCAAAGATAATGACAGCAAGTTTCTCGTCAGAAAACACACACAGAAGCAAAGCACAAACAGTGGAGCAACATCTTAAAAGGACTGGAGAAAACAGTCAATACAAGATTTTATACCCCAAAAAATGCCATTCAGAAAATGAAGGGAAAATAAAGACTTTACAGACATACAAATGCTGAATGAATTTATCACCTAGAAATTCACAGTACAAGCAGCAGTAAAGAAAGTCCATCAGGCAGAAGCAAATTATACTAGATGGAAATAGAGATCTACAAAAAAGACTGAAGAATATTGAAAGTAATAACTACATGGGTAAATATATATGATTTGAATCTATATTTAAAATAGCTCTATAAAAGATAATTGATTGGTCATTAGTCATCAGGGAAATGCAAATCAAAACCATGATGAAATACCACCAGGAAGGCTATAGTCAAAAAGACAAATAGTCACATGTATTGATGAGGATGTGGAGAAATTGTAACCCTTATAATTGCTGATGGGAATGTAAAATGGTGCAGCTGCTCTGGAAGATAGGCTGGCAGTTCCATAAAGGGTTAAACATAAACTTATCCTATGACTCAGTAATTCTACTCACAGGTACACACCCAAATGAAATGAAAACACATGTCACTAACACATATCACTAACAGTGAGTGATAGTGCTTGAGAGGTAGTGCATGAGAGCTCCTGACTCCAGTTTAAATAAGGTTTCCTTGGGGCACCTGGGTGGCTTAGTCATTTTAGAGTCCAACTCTTGATTTTGGCTCAGGTCATGATCTCATGGTTATGAGATTGTGCCCTCATGTCAGGCTCTGTGCTAGACATGGAGTCTGCTTAAGATTCTCTCTTTCCTTCTCCCTCTGCCCCTCCTCCTAAATAAATAAATAAATAAATAAATAAATAAGGTTTCTTTATTTATTTTCAGAGCGTTCATACCAACATTATTCATTAACAGTTACAAAGTGGAAATAACCTAAACGTCCATCAACTGATGAAAGGATTTAAAAAGTAATATATGTACATAATGGAATATTATTCAGCAATTATAAGGAATAAAATATTGATACATATGACAACATGAATGAACCTTGAAAGTATGCTAGGTGAAAGAAGCCAATCATAAAAAATGACATATTGTATGTTTCCATTTATATGAAATGTCCAGAAAAGGCAAATCTATAGAGACAGAAAAGAAATAGCTGGAAGAATGGGAGATTTGGGAGATATAGGTTAAAAGGGGTTTCCTTTTGGGATGATTAAAATACTCTGGCATTATATAGTGGTAATGGTTGCACAATCTTGTGAATATACTAAAAACCACTGAATTGTACACTTTCAAAGGGTGAATTATATAGTATGTGAATTATATCTCAATAAAGCTGGTACAAAAATGATAATTGTTTAAACAAAAATAACAATTGTGAGTTTTATAACATATGTATAAGTAGGATGCATGAAACATAGTATAAAGGCCTAATGGGAAGAATTGGAAATACATTATTATAAGGTTCTCTATGTAAAGTGATATTTTACTTGAAAGCATATCATGCTATATTAATGACGTATAGTACAACCCCCAAAAGCAAACACTAAAATAAGAAAATGAAGAGTCAATAAACCATGTAAGGAGATAAAATGAAATTGTAAAAAGTACTCAATAGAAAAGGAAGAAAAGTAGAGGGAAAAGAATAAAGAACAGATGAGACAAATAGAAAATAAAAAAACAAGATGATAGGCTTAAAGCTAGCTTTATATTACATGTAAATAGTCTAAACACTTCAATTGAAAGACATAGATTGTAGGGGTGCCTGAGTGGCTCAGTCAGTTAAGTGTCTGACTGCAGCTCAGGTCATGATCTCATGGTTCGTGGATTAGAGCTTTGCATTGGGCTTGCTACTATCAGCACAGAGCCTGCTTCAGATCCTCTGTCCCCTTCTCTTACTGGCCCTCCCTCACTCACACTCTTGTTTTTTCTCTCTCTCTCTCAAAAATGAATAAACATTTTCTAAAAAATGGGAAAAGTTTACCATGTTAATACCAATCAAAGCTGAAGTGGCTATGTTTATATCAGACAAAGTAGATTTTAGAGTAAAGACTATTACCAGGGATACAAAATGTCCTTTTCTAGTGGTGAAAGAGCCTGTTCATTAAGAGGGCATAAAAATCCTAAGTATTATGCCCCTACTAACAAAAATACATGAAGTGAAGAGGCATCTAACTCCTGATTTCAGCTCAGGACATAACCTACTGGTTAGTGAGTTTGAGTCCTGTCAGCTCTGTGCTGACAGTGCAGAGCCTGCTTGGGATTCTCTTTCTCTCCCTCTCTCTCTGCTCTCCCTGACTCTCTGTCTTTTTTTCAAAATAAATAAATAAATAAATTTTAAAAAATAGAATAAAATACATGAGTGAAAACTAACAAATGCAAAGTAGACAAGTCTTCAATTATAGCTAGAGATTTCAATGCCCCTCCTTCAATAATCAATAGGATAAGTAGAGAAAATTAGAAAATCAATAAGAAGGGGCACCTGGGCGGCTCAGCCAGTTAAATGTCCTTCTTCATCTCAGGTCATGATCTTGTGGTTTGTGAGTTTGAGCCCAGCATCAGGCTCTGCATTGACAGTGTGGAGACTGCTTGGGATTCTCTCTCTCTCTCTCTCTCTCTCTCTCTGCACCCCCTCTACTTGCTCTCTCTCTATCTCTCAAAATGAATAAACTTAAAAAGTTATTTAAAAAAAAATAAAATCAGTGAGGAAATAGAAAATCAGATCAACACTATCAACCAAGTAGACATCATTGACATTTAGAGAACATGTCATCTAATAAGAGTGGAATACATATTATTTTTATATTATGGTCCATTTACTAAGATAGACCATATTCTGCTGCAAAAAGAGTCTCAATACATTTAAAAGGATTCAACTTTTAAACATGCTCTGTTTTCATAATGGAATTAAATCACTCAAAACATGCTCTGTAATCATAATGGAATTAAATAAGAAACCAACAAGAGAAAGATCTCTGGAAAGTTTCCAAATCTTTAGAAGCTAAAGAATATATCTCTAAATGGGTCAAAGAAGAAATCAAAAGAAAAATTAGAAACTATTTTAAACTGAATGCAAATAAAACCACAGACTGTCAAAGAGCAGGTTAGGGCAGGTTAGAAGGGGTTGTAAAGGGTCCCAAGGAAAGTTTTGAGGGTAATGGTTATATTCACTATCTTATTTATGATGTGATTCACTCTCTTGAGGGGGATAATTTCATGGGTTTATAGAAATGTCAAAACTTACCAAATTGTATATTCTAAATATGTGCAGTTTATTTTATGTCAATTATATCTCAGTAAAGTCGTTTAAAAAGTCTTTTAAAAAGCTTATAGATGCTGCAAATGTAAAATAAACTAGAAAATAACATATTTTCATTAATTAACCTTCTGACACATCTCTAAAGGAATTTTTTTCCTAGGGATTTTTGCTGAATACTCTTTAATTGCCTTTCAATATGGCAAAGGTTTTGTAGCATTATGTTCTACAACAGAAATAGAAAGAATTCAGTCTTTCCTCTATCATTGTTAATTAAAATTGTTTTTTTTAATTTTTTATATTTGAGAAAAGTTTCAACTATTTTACTCCGCTGGTGACAATTATGGTATCATTAGACATCACCAGTATAGGGTGAATCAGATACACCAAAACGAGATTTGCGTGTGTTGTGATTTATGACGTACTTGCTAGCTTTAGTGCTGCTCTAGGATTGGGCCCCGTTAACACAGGAACTTTGATACTTTTTCTTTTGTGCAGTTCTAGTTGAATAAACTGCCTTTTAAAGTATAATTACTGAGTGCCTATAGGCACCAGGCAACATTCTAGGTGCTTCAGGTATAGCAGGGAATGAAATTGGCAAAAAAATTCTTTGTCTTTGTAGAGCTTATATATATATGTATATGTGTGTGTATATATATGTATATATATATACATATATATATGTATATACATATGTATATACATATACATATATATACACACACACACACACACATACACATATATATATGTATATGTATATTATAATTTTTTTAATGTTTATTTATTTTTGAGAGAGAGACAGAATGCGAGTAGGTTGGGGCAGAGAGAGGGAGACACAGAATCTGAAGCAGGCTCCAGACTCTGAGCTGTCAGCACAGAGCCCAATGCGGGGCTCGAGCTCACGAGCTGTGAGATCATGACCTGAGCCGAAGTCAGATGCTCAACCAACTGAGCCACCCAGGTGCCCCAAGTGAAGCTTATATTTTAATGGCAGGAGACATAAAGTAATAGAACTCAACATTTATAGGATGATGTATTATTAAATTCTATGACAAAAAATAAAGCAGGAAATGAAGTGGAATTTTATACAGTGAGGTTATGAAATGAGGTGGAATTTTATACAGTGAAGCCCTGCTGAGAAGGTGACTTTTGAGAGAAGATCTGAAGAATCTGAGGGAGAAAGCCATGGGGATATCTGGAGGGAGAATGTTCCCTGTAGAAGGACTGCGTGTGCAGAGACTTGAGGCTGGCATGTGTAGGAAGTGGTGAGGAATGACGTAGTTCCTGCAGGGTGAAAAAGGCAAGAGAAGTCAGAGAGGAAATCAGAGAGGTGTAGCATCCAGAATTGTATAGAAGTGCAATTTTTACCCAGGGTACGATGGGAGCCATTGCAGGATTTTGAGCAGAGGGGTGACATGATTTGATTTGTGTTTTACCACTATCACTGTATTGGGTTGAACAGTGGCCCCTAAAAGATTTTCAAGTCTTAATCCCCAGTACCCGTGAATGAGAACTTATTTGAAAATAGATTCTTTGCAGATATGATCAAGTTAAGGATCTCAAAATAATATCAGACTGGATTTAGGATGGGCCCTAAACTCAATGACTATCATCCTTATAAGGAGAAAAATGGCCACAGAAACACCTAGAGACACAGAGAAGAAGACAATTGTGAAGACAGAAGCAGAGATTGGAGTGATCTGTCTACAAGACCAAGGGACACCAAGGATTGCCTGCAACCACCTGAAGCTAGGAGAGAGGTAGGGAACACCTAAGTTCTCCCTCCAAAGCATGTGGAAGTAAGCAACTCTGCTGAGACCTTGATCTCAGACCTTTGGCCTCCAGAAGTCTGAGAGAGTCAATTTCTGTTTTAATCTACCAAATTGGTGATAATTTGTGAGGGCAGCCCTAGCTCATGAATATAGTGATGTTGGCTTCTGTGTGGAGAGTTGACAGTAGGTCAAGTAAAGGAAGCCTGTCAGGAGGTTACTGTGCAATCCAGGTGAGACTGGTCCTTGGAACACAGCTGGTGCAGTATGGGGGTAAGAAACAGTCAAGTCTTGGAGATATTTTAGAGGTAGAGCCGAGAGGATCCGTTGGCAAGTTGGAGGTGGCGTTCGAGAGAAAGAAGTTTGGTAGAAAGGTGTGTGGATGCTGAGTAGCTAAAGAGGTGGACTGTGCTGGTTCTTACGTTCTTGTTTCTAGGCTCATGTCTCTCTGCAGACCACCCTTCAGCTATTCTAGCTTGGTCCACTTTCAGTTCTGCTGAAAGGAGATGCTAGAGGCGATTCCTCACACCAAGCCTGGGGTGGAAGGGGGCGCTGTTCCATCATGTTGACTTCCTGTTCCTGTCAGTGACACTGCAACAGTAGATGGTTCCAATTTCCTCACACTCCCAGAACCAGCCTCACCGGGCCCCCTCAGAGGTACTGGCACCTTCTGACTTTGGTTCCCTCCTCAGAAGTCTAGCTCTGTGGGCCCCTCCTCACAGACTGTAGGTTCAGATAACCCCAACCCTCCTTTCTGTTCCCCTAGCTCTTGGGGTAGTGGCTTCTTTGAGCACTGACCACCTCTGTGCTACCTCAGAGGTCCTCTTTTGTCTTTTCAGTTCTCTATTACCTTGTTAAAACTATTTTTTTTAAGATTTTTAATTTTAGTTTAAATTTATTTATTTTTTTGAGAGAAGAGAGTGCAAGTGAGTGAGGGGTAGTAGAGAGGGAGAGAGAGAATCCCATGAGGGATGGGGGGGAGACAAAGAGAAAGAGAAAGGGAAAGAGAAGGAGGAAGAAAGAAAGAAAGAAAGAAAGAAAGAAAGAAAGAAAGAAAGAAAAGAAAAGAAAAGAAAAGAAAAGAAAGAAGCAGGGCTCACCTGAAGTGGGGCTCCAGCTCACCCGATGTGGGACTCAAACTCAGGAACTGTGAAATCATGATCTGAGCTGAAGTCAGATACTTAATGACTGAGCCACCCAGGAGCCCAGTTAACAATGATTTTTAGTCAGCTCTTGGGTGACTCAGTCTGTTAAGCCTCTGACTTTGACTCAGGTCATGATCTCACCGTTTGTGGGTTCAAGACCTGTTTGGGCTCTTGTGCTGACAGCTCAGAGCCTGGAGCCTGCTTCGGATTCTCTGTCTCCTTTTCTTTCTGCCCCTCCCCTGCTCATACTTGCTCTCTCTCTCTCTCTCTCCCTCTCAAAAATAAACATCAAAATAATTTAAAAAAAAACTGTTGTGTTTTCAAGTTCCCCAAAAGACTGACCAATGCTGAAAGCATGGATGACTCCTAGAAACATGTGTACAAAGAGGCTGTGGGAGCAGCAGGTTTGGAGTCTGGGTTTGGACAACTTCCATTTAGATGCCTATTAGATAGCATGAGATATCCAGGAGAGATGTTGGCTCTGATTTTTGAGCAGGGGAGACGTTGGGCTGGAGACAGTGATGTGGAAGTCACCAACACAGGCAGGTGTTTAATGCCACAAGCCCGCAAGTCTGTCTGGAGATGCTTTGGTCCTATTTTTCTTTTTGTTCCCAAGTGTCTCAGCACAGATCTTGGCACAGAGAAAAGGCTTCCTAAAGATTTGTTGAATGAAGGACACATGGTTAAAAGAATCAGCAAATGGCTTAGTTGAGTTGTTGTGCCTGCAATAGTCAACTGCTTTCGGAATGAAAAGGAAGTTTCCTAGGAATGGGGACTACTTGGGCACGAGGAACATGATGAACTCTTCGTCACCCACTTGCAGGTGCAGAAACCAGGTGACCGGCTCCAAAGATGGCATTTTCCTTTAACAGCAAGTATCCTCTTGGAGTTGTTTGGAAACCAAGGTCTGATTTCTCTCAGTCCAAAACTAGTGTTTGGAAAAAAAAAGACTCCAGCTCCCAGAAGCTCAACATACCCCCCTGCCCCCACCTCCCCACCACCTCCCTGTCTGGTCTGAGCTTCCTTATGGAATAAAACTTGGCTTTTTTGCTTAGTGTTTCTTTCTTTTATTCACCCTGGCCTCACACTTACCGTCTGCTTCAAGTTCCAGTGAATGATTAATTATTCATCCCTCCTAGTCCTTTATCTTGGGAGCCGGACTTCTCCGGGTTAGTCTCACCGGGTGGAGTAGAACAATGGCAGGTAAGGTTCTTCCTCCTCTGGCCAGGAGCTGAGTGAGTGAAAAGTACTGCCTGGACCCTGGCATCCAGGTGGCCACAGCAGGCTGGCACAGGCTGAGGCCCGCAGGTGCTGGGTGGCTGTCTTAAGTCTCCTTTTTTGCTTGTTTGTTTCAGTGGCCTCGGAGGTGAGCAGTGAAAGCCCCGAAGGAAACAAAACAGGGTAAGGGAAAGAATTCCCAAAGCCATGTCTTACAACTTGGAGAACCGGACTGTATGTAGGCCTAGCTGATGTGCCCAAGTTGGGCTTGATCTTTCTGGCGTGTGCTGCTTTTCATCCCAAAGAAGAATTTCCCTTTTTAAAACGAATAAGTCTACATCTGCTAATCATGTGATCATGATTATGTCAGCTGCAGCGTAAGGGGAATTAAAATTAGGGAGGTTTAAGTAAATGTGATTTATAGTACGATTGCAAACTACTCCCTGTGCAACCCTCCACGTATATTTTTAACATGTTCTTGTCAGAAATATGTTAAGCAGCAGCTGTGAATTTTAGTGCAACTAGGTATGCATAGTGAATATGCACTTTCTGCCTTCTCATGAGGTCCTTTGGTGAAACAACGTTTGCTGTGCTCTCTGTGCCCCCTGCTCTCCTTGTGTGGGGGTCCTGCTGTCCAGCCTTCCCTTCTGCGGGCTGTGTGAGACCTTCCCCTTTGCAGAGGAGCCCTGAGTAGTGGTGCAAGAGGGGGGGGTCCGTGCAGATGGAGGCCACAGGTTTGTCCCTACCGAGCAGGAACTTTGGAAGCAGGCAGGCTGCTGAATTGCTCAGACCTTGCTCTTTCTCAGGGCTTAGAGGAAATCATCTACCTGTTTTTTCCTCTAGAGTCCCCATGTTGTAGCTTGCAGTGAGTTCTCACCACATTTTGGGAGGGCTCCAGGGTTGCCAGCCTGGGTAGGTGGTGGAAGGAAGGAGGCCTTGTCCCCTTCTCTGCACCCTCCCTTCTTCCCTATCTCCCAAGGCAGGCATCTGCTGGGCACAGGGGCAGGTGGCTGATGGAAGGCCATGTTGTGTCATCAGGAGAGGAGTGTGAGATGACAAGGTTCAGGATGGTAGAGAGACACCAGAGAGGCAGGTGGCATTCCTTCCTCTCATCACAATCCCTGCTCCCAAATCTATGTGGACCCTTTGAGGGGCTGCAAAGCCAGGGTGGGAGCATCCTGCGGGCAGCCTGTCTGCAGACAAGGGGAAACAGGGAGACCAGAGGGCTGGTAACCAAGAAGTAGCCGCAGAAAACCACCTGCCCTCCAAGGGTGATTTTTTTTCCTTCAGTTTATCTATCTAATTTATTTATTTTTAATTTGCATTTAAGTTAGTCAGCATATAGTACCACAATGATTTCAGGAATAGATTCCTTAATGCCCCTTACCCATTTAGCCCATCCCCCCTCCCACTACCCCTCCAGTTACTCTCTGTTCTCCATATTTAAGAGTCTCTTATGTTTTGTGCACCTCCCTGTTTTTATATTATTTTTGCTTCACTTCCCTTATGTTCATCCGTTTTGTATCTTAAAGTCCTCATATGAGTGAAGTCATATGATTTTTGTCTTTCTCTGACTGACTAATTTCACTTAGGATAATACCCTCCAGTTCCATCCATGTGATTGCAAATGGCAAGATTTCATTCTTTTTGATTGTCGAATAATACTCCATTGTATATATATACCACATCTTCTTTATCCATTCATCCATCGATGGACATTTGGGCTCTTTCCATACCTTGGCTATTGTTGATAGTGCTGCTATAAACATTGGGGTGCATGTGTCCTTTCAAAACAGCATACCTGTACCCCTTGGATAAATACCTAGTAGGGCAATTGCTGGGTCATATGGTAGTTCTATTTTTAAATTTTGAGGAACTTCCAAACTGTTTTCCAGAGTGGCTGCACCAGTTTGCATTCCCACCAGCAGTGCAAAAGAGATCCCCTTTCTCTGCATGCTTGTCAACATCTGCTGTTGCCTGAGTGGTTAATTTTAGCCATTCTGACTGGTGTGAGGTGGTATCTCATTGTGGTTTTGATTTGTATTTCCCTGATAATGAGTGATGTTGAGCATTTTTTCATGTGTCGGTTGGCCATTTGGATGGAGAAGTGTCTATTCATGTCTTTTGTCTCATTTCTTCACTGGATTATTGGTTTTTTTGAGTGTTGAGTTTGATAAGTTCTTTATAGATTTTGGATACTAACCCTTTATCTGATATGTCATTTGCAAATATCTTCTCCCATTCCATCGGTTGTCTTTTAGTTTTGCTGATTGTTTCCTTCGCTGTGCAGAAGCTTTTTATTTTGGTGAGGTCCCAGTAGTTCATTTTTGCTTTTGTTTCCCTTGCCTCTGGAGATGTGTTGAGTAAGAAGTTGCTGAGGCCAAGGACAAAGAGGTTTTTGCCTGCTTTCTCCTCGAGGATTTTTATGGCTTCCTGCCTTATATTTAGGTCTTTCATCCATTTTGAATTTATTTTTGTGTATGGTGTAATAAAGTGGTCCAGATTCATTTTTATGCTTGTTGCTGTCCAGTTTTCCCAGCACCACTCCCTTGCTGAAGAGACTGTCATTATTCCATTGGATATTCTTTCCTGCCTTGTCAAAGATTAGTTGGCCATACGTTTGTGGGTCTATTTCAGGGTTCTCTATTCTGTTCCATTGATCTGAGTATCTGTTTTTGTGCCGGTACCATACTATCTTGATGATTACAACTTTGTAATACAGCATGAAGTCCAAAGTTTAATTATTTTTTTGAGAGAGACAGAGACAGCATGAGCAGGGGAGGGGCAGAGATAGAGGGGGAGAGAGAGAATCCCAAGTAGGCTCGGCATCTTTAGCGCAGAGCCTGACATGGGGCTCAAACTCATGAAACCATGAGATCATGACCTGAGTCGAGAGAGTCTGACGCTTAAACAAGCTAGCCACCTAGGCGCCCCCCAAGGGTGATCTTTTAATGCTTACATAGCCCACTCAAAAAAGACACAGCCTTTTTTGAGAGTTTATTATGATTTTGAAGTGACTGCAGAGTGTGCTCTGTGATCACAGACACATCAAGAGCTCAGTGTGTTCACCTTTGGTAATGCTTAACAGCAAAGCTGGTGATTGGACCCATCTCCCTTCTCGTAATGAGGCAGCAGTGGATTGAGTGAGCACATTTTCTTCCAAGACACTGGGCTCTGTGAGAACCAGGTGAGGGCCATGCTCGGTGCAGTTTGTTGGGAGCAGCCGTTTCCAAGCATTTGCTCCTTCTCCTGCTGAAGAACTGAATGCTTTTGTCTTCTCGTCCCCACGACCCTAGCCCACCTCCAGACCCTTAGGGGCGGCTTCTTCTACTTTGGGAGTAACTGCTTGTCAAGCCCTGAGTTGGAAACATGAAGAATGTTTTCCTGGAGGATACCCCGCAGATGGGAGACCCCCTAGTGGGGATCGTCAGAGACTTTGCTTTCCGTTTCTAACCAGAATGAAATCAGTCATTCTCCATATGACATCAAAACCCTCACTGATGAGTAAGAAATACCTTATCATAAGGTATTTTTTGTATCATAAGGATCTTTTGCCTAAAAAGATGATGTATTTTGGTATCTTGGCTCTGACACATGACTTGGGTGTATTTTTAACCAAAAAACATTTGCTCTAGTACATTTGAATGCCATCAATCTGCTTTTTCTTCAGTGACGACCTTGAGCTCAGGCAGAATCTGGCTGGATTGTGACTAGGCATTTTTTTTCTTTTTTGCCAAATAAACCCATTTCATGTCAAAATAGGAGGTGATGTGACAAGTTAAACAGATACTGAAATATAAGCATAAAGAAAACAAAAAAAATGTGCTGTCAAAAATTCATGATAGAAATTATTGACATTTTCTTAATTTTCTATGCACTGTTAAACTCATAATTCCTTTAGAAAAATTTTTAAATAAATGTTTTCTTAAACCAGTCAGGAGGCAGTGAGGCTTTTTACTATTAATAGTCCCCGTGTAAATTTTTAGTGGCCTTGAGCTTGTGGCCAGGTTCTTGCAGGATTGAGTCAGTTTATAGATACAGTGTGCTTGGAAAGACAAGTAGGAGAATGGCTTTTGGCTCATTAACTGGCTGGCCCAGGCCCCTGAGACTGGCTGTTCTTCCTGGAACAGAAGGAGCCTTAAATTGGTTTCAGGGAAACTGCCAGCCTGCCATCTCTCTCTCTCTCTCTCTCTCTCTCTCTCTCTCTCTCTTTCTGTCTCTGTCTCTGTCTCTGTCTCTGGTTCTTTGCTTTAGCCACTCTGTTTCTTTCTGTTTCTGTGTCTCTCTTCTTTGTTTTCTCTCATACCATTTATTCTGTCAGTAAATTTTACAAAATAGTGTGTATAGGGGCACCTGGGTGGCTCATTCAGTTGTGCATCTGACTTTGGCTCAGGTCATGATCTCACGGTTCCTGAGTTCAGGCCCCTTGTTGGGCTCTGTGCTGACAGCTCGGAGCCTGGAGCCTTGCTTCGGATTCTGTGTCTCCCTCTCTCTCTGCCCCTCCCCTGCTTGTACTCTGTCTCTCTCTCAAAAATAAATAAACATATAAAAAATTAAAAATAGTATATATAATTGCACGTGCATGAACACACACACACACACACACACACACACACACACACATTGAAAAAGGTCTGGAAATATAAACCCCCCTGATGTTTTAACAGTTATCTCTGAATGAGAGCATTACATAATATTTTACTTTTTCCTTCATACAGGTCTATGTGTTTCAGTTTTTTCAGTGAGTATGTATATCTTTTCTCATCAGAAATTTTTGATAAAACCAAGAAGTAGGATACTGAGTAATAGTCTCATATAAGATGAAGGTAGAAGGAAACTTTCCTTGGGATGTGAAAAAGCAGGTTGCACAAGATTCTTGTGTTCGGGGCAGGGACAGCATTTTGTTTGCTGGCCTCTCCCCAGGCCTGGCGGAGCAGCTTTCACAGTGTGGGCTTGGACACGTGTTTGTGGAATGAATAATTAGAGAAGGATCTATGGTGCAAAGAAGGTGATTTTGGAGGAGGCGACTAGCGGTGCTGCCAGAGATTCAGTCTACTTGACGTCAAAAGGACAATCAATGGATTGAAACGAAAATACTCTAATTGGATATAACTTGGGAAGGATCTAATAAAACTCTCATTTTAAGCCCCAGTAGTCTTTTTTTTTTTAATTTTTTTTTAACGTTTATTTATTTTTGAGACAGAGAGAGACAGACCATGAACGGGGGAGGGTCAGAGAGAAGGAGACGCAGAATCTGAAACAGGCTCCAGGCTCTGAGCTATCAGGACAGAGCCCAACGCGGGGCTCAAACTCACGGACCGTGAGATCATGACCTGAGCTGAAGTCCGCCGCTTAACCGACTGAGCCACCCAGGTGCCCCCCCCAGTAGTTTTTTATTAGAGAGAATATTATAGATGGGGTCCAGAAGTGGTTGCCTCAGTGGAAGAGTAAATCTGGCATATAGTTTTTAACCAAGAGTGTCCTTTGTTGGAATCCCAAATACCAGTATTTGGTTCCATGCTAAAAATATCTGTAGCAGCAATTGTGGGATGTAGGGGAAGCTCCATCCTCTCTGAGTTTGACAAGCCTGTTTCTTTCAAGGGGAAATAATGGATTTATCCAGTGCCAAACCTGCTTGTAGAGGAAGGAACCTGACCTTACAGTCTCCCCATTCCACATAATCTGGGTGTTCAGCCAGCCGGGACTTGAGGTGTCTGCCTGGCTCAGCAAAGTGCCCTTGTAGGTAGTTTCCAAACTCTCTGGAAGCAAATGCCTACAAGTATCTGGTCTGAAGACTACAAAAGTTTAGCCAGTTAGGAAATGTTAACCTGCTTCAAATGGGAGATTCACCCCAGCTATAACGTTGACAGGCAGTTAAAGCTCTGCCAAAGGAATCTTTCCAGAAACTCCAGTTCTAAAGAAGAACACTCTGAGGCTGTAATGGTGGAGAATTTCTGTTCATAGCCTTTCTCCTCAAACCACTTATCTAGGTGTCCCGTTTCCATAGAACTCACTTCTGTCGCTCTGATGTTTTCAGAATATTTTTGCTGAGTTGCTTAGGACAAAAAGAAGCGATCAGGAAGAACTCACAGAGCTTGTATTGATGGATAATTGTCTAAGGACTTGTGTGCAATTCCTGCTCATCAAGTGGTCACTTTACTTACTTGGCAGGATGAGAACGGTTTTGTGAGCAAGTGATTTTGATTTATTTTGGTCTTATAAAAAGACCTGGAGTTCTTTTCCCCCACAGTGAGTCCAAAGGAAGTATATTTTTAATGTCAAAATAACAATAAAAAAGACGGAAATTTCGACAAAGGGGATTCCTCAAGCACATTTTATGCCCAGCATTAACTCAGCTGTGTTTCTTTGTATGTGGGCAATCTGTGGTTGGCTGTCAGTCTACAAGCTGGTGTGCCTAATATCTCATGAGCGCTCACGGAAATATGACTGCTTGTGAATGGTCTTTCTCCTGAAGATGGGTGCCTTCCTGGAAGAATGGGTGCCCTTGTGTGTCCCTGCTGCCATCCCACTGTGCTTACTGTAAACTTCTCTTTAGCTTTCAGCCCATTTGAAAACCCAGAGCCCTCAGAATGGAGACAAATTGAGTTTAGGAAGACCCCGACCTTCTAAAGCCTTTGTGGCCACTCCCGACCAGCTGGGAACTGTGAAAAACTGTCTATTCATCTTCCCTGCCTCCCACATTCTCCCCTGTCTCTCCTTATTCAAATATAAGTTTTCTAAAATGGTTAAAGAGTGAGTAAGTAAAAACAGTACGGCTTCCTGTATAGAAATTACATGCTTGTTTTGATGAGGGCCATTTATTTATTAGATGCTTTGCTGCGTGTTATATTATCTTCGCAGTCTGCTGAGCCACCTCGATTGGATACTGGGAGGAAATTATTTCTGAATGTAATTTTGTGCTTAATTTATAGATTTGATGCCTATGTTTTTATCATTATTTCTGCTAGCTTGTAGAACTCTATTAATACTTTGATTATGAATTTTCTTTGTTTTTGTAGCCCTAGGCTATTTGATGGGCAGGCAGCGTTTTATAAATAAGTAGATATGGTTCACTTACAGAGAAAAAGAAGAAAATAATCAGAGAAAGTAAACTATGTGGGGGAGTGACTATAATCAGTTTCCTAATTTAAACGAAGATCTGCCCACAGAACAGAGCTTTGCAGACCTGGTGAGACCATGGCTTCTGAAATAATGGAGCCTTCAGCAACCTGCCCACTGTGCTGTAGACATGAGACACCCCAGGCCTGAACCCTCACATCCGTTTGATATGAAATAGAAGGAAAATGGTACAGAAACCTGAAGGCCTGGGGATGTTAGTCTTGATGGATATTAATTGGCCATGTGAACTTGGACAAATTATTCGCTTTCTCTAAAGCCTCAGTTTCTACATCTATAAGCGTATCAAGAATAGTGTCTATTTTCCCAGTCATTATAGCAGCTTTATACAGGAGAAATGGCATAAAGGATGTCAAACGACTTACTTGTCAAACTGTAGAGTGTGGTGCAGATATGAGGCTGCAGCCACATGCTGACACCTTCTGAGCCAAACACTGCGCGTGCATTGTATTTGGCCTGCACTCTATTTTTAAAAATAAACCTAACGTTTAAAAATGGAACGAGCTACATAACATTTTGGGTTTCTGGCTTCTCTTGAAAAAGCAAGCCCTGTGGCAAACATAGGCCCCATTTCTATGTGGCAACAGTTGGCCTGAGTTTAGGTGGGCCGCAGGGTTTCCAGTTCCCTCGATCCCTGCCTTCCCTGACAATGCGAGCGGCTCCTTTTGCTGTTTGTGTGCCTGCCTGGCTCCAGTGCGCTAGAGTTCGTGACGCTTGAGGAAGATGTTGGACAGGCTGCTTTGACTTCGTGGTAAAAACCGTTGAATTTGGGGGATGCCTGGGTGGCTCAGTTGGTTAAGCCTCTGACTCTTGACCTCGGCTCAGGTCATGATCTCGTGCTTCGTGAGTTTGAGCCCCATGTTGGGCCTTGCAAGGATAACACGGAACCTGCTTGGGATTCTCTGTCTCCCTCTCTCTTCTCCTCCCCACCCTCAAAAACAAATAAGTAAACATTAAAAAGAACACATTGGATTTGGAGTGTGAAGATCAGAGCTGGAGCCACAGCTCTGGCATTTTTCAGCTGGGCCAACTTGGACAGATCACTTTACCTTTTTGAGTCTTTTTATTTACATGCAAAATAGAAATTGGTAACTGCCTCATAAGGTTTTGTAAAGGCTTTATATAAGATAAAGACCTCAGGTTTTAAAAAAATTTTTTTTAATGTTTGTTTATTTTTGAGAGAAAGAGAGAGAGAGAGAACATGAGCAGGGGAGGGGCAGAGAGGAGAGACACAGAATCTGAAGCAGGCTTCAGATGCGGGGCTCGAACCCATGAAACGTGAGATCATGACCTGAGCCCAAGTCGGACGTTTAACCGACTGAGCCACCCAGGTGCCCCAAGACCTCAGTTTATAAATAAGAATGAGCAACACACTTATGGATGTATATAGTAGTAGGTATATGGGTATCTATTACCCCAGGGAAGCCTTGTGTTACAAACAACACAAAAATCTCTGTGGCCTACAGCAATACACACTATTTTTACTTGTGAGTTTATAAGTTGGATGGGTGGCTCTGCTGATTTTGGTTGGGCTCTCCCGTGTGTCTGGGGCCCTTGCTGAGACATCTGTGCCAATTCAGCCCTGGTCCGTGTGTCTCATCCTGCAGCAGTCTAGCCTGGGCTTGTTCTCAGGACAATGTCAGAGCAACAAGAGGGAGAAAGTGAATGTGTAAGTGCTTTTTCAAGTATTTGTGTTACGTTTATTAATGTCCCATTGATCACAGGAAGTCTCATGGCTGAACCCAGAGCCAAGGGTTGGGACACCACACCCACAATGGGAAGGCACTGCAAAGTCATATAAAAAAGAGATCCAGGAAGTAAAGAGGATTTGGAGCCATTTTTGCTCTCATTCTGCCATAGGTAGGGGAAGCCACACTCCTGAAACAAATACATTCCCAAGACATTTAGTGGCTCAAATACATAGAGTTTCATTTCTCTTTAACAGTACAAGTCCTGGTTACGGGGTGGCTCTTCTGACACAGTGATCCAGGAACCCAGGGACCCTCCATTGTCTAGCTGCATCATTATCTAGGTCCCATCATTGTCACTGTCAACCCCAGGAGTTGACACACTTCTTCCTAAAGGGCCGGGTAGTGAATATTTTAGGATTTGGGGGTCATATGATCTCTCTTGCCACTACTCAATGCTTCCCTTACAGTACAAAATAAGCCATAGACAATATGTAAAGAAATGAGCATGCTTATATTCCAATAAAACTTTGTTTACCAAAATAGACAGCAGGTCAAATTTGGCCCATGAGTCATAGTTTTCTAGCCCTTGCCCTAAAGCTACAGGCCTGATAGATATTGGGTTAACCTCCTATGTTAACATAGAAGATACTTTTATTAAATGTTTTGGCCACAGGACAAGAGGAATTTCCACCTTTCCAGCCTGCTATCTGGTACCAAACCAATAAATCAATTCTCACATACACATTTTTCATGCAGCAGCTCCCCACTTTGAGATACCAATTTCTGTGTCAGTGAGTTTAACTGCTAACACCCACCCCCATCCCAAACCCCAAGATGTGTAATAGCACAGACCTAATAGGAAAGTAGGTATATAACAGTTAAGGCAAGTATTCCTGATCAAAGAGTATCTCTCCTTCACAGGGAGATTTAAGACTGTGAATCTACTTCCTTTCCCTCTTGGGGTCTTGCCACCCTCTCATTTTGACCTGCACCTACTAGATAAAAGAAGAAAGAGCATGGAGAAAAAAATATCTATTTCTTAAAGGTTTTGGTCATAAATAGCACATATTACTTCTCATTTTCCATTGGGGATAATGTAGATACATAGCCACACATAACTGCAATCGAGGCTGGGAAATCAGTCTAACCACATCCCCCGCTGCAATCACATTACTATGAAAGAAAGATCAGCTTT
>NW_026057584.1:61828353-61899829 GCF_023721935.1 Panthera uncia | reverse complement strand
CTTGTCACCTAAGTGTAAGTCAATGGGGAAGTCAATGAGGAAGTGTAAGTCAATGAGGAAGAAGCAATATAAGCAAAACTGGAACACAACCTCCTTAGGCATCTAGGGTCAGAGTCATCAGGGGTTCATAGAACAGTAAGAGTGTGCCCGTGTCTTCTCCCTTGCACCTTTAAAGTATATCTAAGTGGACTTTATTAAGGCCACCTTCACCTCAAGACCTTGAAGTAACCCAGATGGCACTCTCCAGGTGCAGTCCGTGTCTGGCTGAGGGTGAGGCCTCTGAGTAGTTCTCTCTGGTTGCACATATGGCACTTCTCTGCTCAGTCACCTTTCTCTACCTTCTGCTATTTTGGTGACTGTGTGGGGCTGTTCTATGTTGGACTCTCAAGAGATCTTGGCATCTCTACCATTGAGGACAGTGCTAAGGGCCCAGGGACTGAGAGATCCTTGGCACGGTGCTGAACACAATTCGTGCAAGGAGGAGAGAGAAGGCTGGAAATCATGGTCACTCCCCTACCTCACTCAGGGGAAGGGGAAAGCATGCACAGAGAGGTCTACTGGTGCAACTTAAAATGATGGGAAATGGGTTGGTGTCTGCTTTTGGGCCTCCCCCAATGTACTCACCAAACTGAGGGTCTGAACTACTGTCTTAACCTGACTTTTTCTCACAGAGTTGGCTTCCAGTGGTGAATGTGTATGGTCTGCTAGACACAGTGAGGACTGACCAGTGATGAATGATGCTTTGGCTGGGGCTCCCAGCTGTGAATTGTGATCACTTTAAAAAAATTTTTTTTTTTTACGTTTATTTTTGAGACAGAGAGAGACAGAGCATGAACGGGGGAGGGGCAGACAGAGAGGGAGACACAGAACTGGAAGCAGGCTCCAGACTCAGAGCCCGACACGGGGCTCGAACTCATGGTCTGTGAGATGGTGACCTGAGCTGAAGTCGGCCGCTTAACCGACTGAGCCACCCAGGCGCCCCTGTGATCACTTTTTAAAAACAGTGCCACAGGTCCCACAAGAGCCTCCTCTAGGCAGGGTAGGTAGTTCTACAGAGTGAACACTAAAAAATTTAACTTCCAGATTCTATCAAATCTTGCCAAAGAACGTAACACCCATCTCACACTTGAGATAAATGGTTTAGGAAAGAATTCTATTTGATGGTCTGGTACTGTAAAAGAGAATTTGTTTTTGAGCATTTTGATGCTGGCATTCTGGATTGAGTTGAAAGGGTGGACCACAGGCTCTCTTTCATTACATTCCGTGCCATTCATTCCATTCCATTCCACCACATCTTTTTCCATTTCGTAACACTGACTCTATGATGCTTCATAGTCCACTGTGTTTCTTCAAGTGGAATGCTGGTTAAGTTGTAATCACTTCAGCGACCACTGAAAAAACTATACATTTATGGTGAGAAAATGCATAAATAAATTTAAATGGAATACTAAAAAATGTTCAAATAATTCCAAAAGACGGCAGAGAAAAGGGAACTAACTCCAGCTATGCTAATCAAAGGCAGAGATTGTCACGATAAATAAATACACACACACACACACAAGAACAACAGAGAAACAAAAAATAGAACAAACAGAAAACAATGAAATAGACCTAAACCCAAACTTATCGGTAACTATGTCCGAACACACTGATTATATTCTGTCTCTGAGAAACTCACTTCAAATACAGTCATACAGGTAGAGGATGGGAAAAGATTATAATAGCTTTCTATGGTGTATAACAATACAAATTTAGTGACTAAAAAAACAACATATGTTTATTGTCTCACAGTTGCTGTAGGTCAGAGATCTGGGCATGACTTAGCTGCATTCTCTCCTTCGGGCTCTCACCAGGCTGCACCTGTGCTTCATCAGGTTATTTGGCAAAACTCATTCCTTCGAGGCTGCAGGACTGAGGCTTCAGTTTCTTATGCAAATAAATTTGTCAACTGAGGTGAAATGGACCAGTTTTTCAAAAAAAACCCAAAAAAACAAAAAAAACCCAGAAACTACCAAAACTAGCCCATAGATAAAAAAAGATAATCTGAATAGTCATATAACTATCAAAAGTAATTGAATCCATAGTCAAAAACCTTCCAAATAGTAGATGGTTTCACTAGATAAGTCCACCAAATATTTCAAAGAAGAAATAAATATTACATAATCTCTTTCAGAAAATACAAGAGAAAGAAACACTTCTCAACTCTTTTTATGAGGCCAGGACTACGCTGATATCAAAATTAGATTAAGGCAGTACAAGAAAATACTCCAAACCAATATCCTCATGGACACAAAAATCCCCAAGAAAATATTAGCATATCAAATCCAGCCATTTACATAAAGAAAGAATACTCCACCACAACCAAGTGGAAATTGTCCTGGAAATGCAAGGCTGGTTCCATGTTTGAACACAAATCAATGTAATCCACTTTCTTAATAGTCAAAAGAAGAAAAAGCACATGATCGTATCAACTGTTGCAGGAAAAAGCATTTGAAAACAAAATTCAAGTTGATTTGTGATTAAAAATTTGCAGCAAACAAGGAATGGTGGGGAACATCTCCACCTGATACAGGGCATCTACAAAAGCCTTGAATGTGGCAAAACCAATGAAGGCTGCTTAGATCCCAGACAACATTACATGACAGTTGCTTTCCCTGTCCAGGTGTGGTCCAGCAGTAAAGTCCCAGGAAACACCACTTCCTGAATTGTGCTTATTAGTTCCAAACCATTCAGAGACCAGCAGCTGGGGGAGAGCACAGGTGCAGCAAAAATGAACTCTGCTCCTTGTCTCACATGACACTGGCATCAGGACTACACACTGATGTCTTTCTGCGATGACATTGTGCAGGAACCGCATGGTGAAGGCAACATTAGGTTGGCGGGGAAGCAGTTTGCTGAACAAGCACAGAGGCTCTGAGAACAAGGCCGTGTGGCAGGAAGCTGGCAGCTCCGCTGAGCCTGGGTACCTCCTGGAAACTAGAGCCGACAGTCATCCTCATCCAGGAAAACAGGGGGGACCTGGAAATTAGATTTCTGAAAGTCAGTAAGTAGTTTGCAGTTGAGTCAGGGCTGTAGAACGAGCTGAAATACAAACCTTTAGCTCGCAGCACCAAGGAACAAAGTAGCAAGAAAGGGCTCACTAAGGAGACCAGGTAGCTTTTTTTTTTTTTTGTAATGAAGGGACTCAAATAAAATGCTTTGCTTAATTAATGTTACAGCGTGCCAGAGATTCCAAACAGCAGAGTCATAAAGAGAAATGTCTCATGAAGGTTATTCTCATGTGCAGATGGGTCCACTGGAATCTGTAGTCAGGCTCTTCTGCTTTCTCTTGAGTTTATTTCTGTCAGACAGATTCCCTATACTTTCTTCTTAATGACCTGGAACTTCTGACTTTTCCAAACTTTTCCTTGAGAAGTTCGGTCTCCTAGTTCAGGCAGAAAAAAAGAAAAAAGAAAAGTTCAATGATGAGGCCGAGTTGGAAATATAACTTGGGGGGTTCTAATATTCAGCACACACTCAACAATGGGTGTGTGACATCTTTTTCTTTCCGGGCCCTACTGGAATTGCTCATGAGATGCTTCAGTTGAATTGCTCAAAGAATGTGTCAAAGGGAAGCTTATTCGTAGCCCTGAAGTCACTGGTTCCTTCTTAAAGAGCCCCAGGCAAAGAGAAGCGTGGAATGTTGTGGAGAAACAAGTGGTGTGGGAAAGTCTCCGAAAAGAAGGCAGCTCTTCTCAGAGGAAAACCCACTGGAGCTCTCAGTGGCCAACAGAACCCCCAAGTGCTCACTTGAGAATCACAGCCTCTGAAGCAGTGTGGTGTGGTGGAGTGCACCCTGGTCTGGGAGTCAGACGGCCTGGGATCCTCTCCGCATCTGCCTCTGTGTGTGCTCTGGAGTCAGGGAGTCTGGGTTCAAAGGCAGGTTTGCTATTTTCTCACTGTGTTTCCTTGGGCAATTTAGTTCACCTCTCTGTACCTCAGTTTCCTTACCTATATACACAAGAGATGATGCCCATATGTACCTCGTAGAGCTGTTGTGGGAATAGAAGAAATTGCTTCTGCGTGGGTAGGGAACATCTGGAACCGTACCTGTTCACGGTGAGTGCTATAGCAGTGTTTGCTGTTGTTACGCACTACGTGGGTCCTAGGGCAATCACCTGTATGGTCCCAGTCCCCTCAGCTGTAAAGCTAGAGAGCTGGGTTAGGCCATTTTTCTCAAAATGTGGCCTGGAGACTTCTAGCATCAAATAACCTAGACTATCAGTTCAAAAAAAAATCTCTTACATTGGGGCCTAAAGATGGGCATTTAAAAATGCTTCCAAAGTGCTTCTTAAGGCACGTTTATTCAATTGTAGCTGTAGCTATGTAACTAAATAAGCAACAGTGGGCACTGAAGTGCTGTGGGAGACAGTGGGCATTGAGGTGCTGTGGGAGGGAGAATTTATACCCTTTGAGGTGCAGGTACCACTCTGATCAGTGGATGGAAAGCCAAGCCAATGCCAGTCCCTGCTCCCTGCAGAGGAGGAATTACAGCTGTAGATGGGATGAGCAGCCTTTTCCACGAATATTCAGATGGGTCATGGAATTATCCATGGCAAGTCCCCTTCCCAGTTGTATGGATTCAGGTGAGCCCTTGAATCTTGGTGACAGTAGCATTAAAAAAAAAAAAAAAAAGAAAGAAAAAAAGCAACGCCACTTGTTGGAAATTGGAAGAATTGCTCCCTCATCGGTGCCCCCATCTGCATTATTTCCATCCTATTATAATTTGCATCCTACTGTGTTACTGTGAATACCATGTGTGTCTCCCCTGGAAATGACAAGCACCCTAAATTCAGGCTAGTGTCTTATCCTTCTTGGTGCTCGTCTTTCCTCGCTTGCTCTAGCCTTTAGCTCACTGATTTGCACATGGTCATTGTTTTGTAAATCTTTGTTGAATGAATCAGCAGAAGATCCAGTTGGAACTGAGTCCCTGGCATGGAGTTTACCAGTCAGTGATCCCAGCATGTGCGCTGTAACTGATGAGACCCACAGACACAAAGGCAGTGGAAAAACCCTGCCTCCATCACAAAAGCCTTTGCAATATTAATACAGGGGAAGATATAAATCTTAATTAGTATCAGGAAAAAAGTGATGATGTATCAAGGTTCTCGAAATGTCAGCTGGTGGCTGGGCAATCAATTCATTCGTAGCCACTCACCACTGCACTGTGATACTGAAACCAGTATTGCTCATTAAAGGTGTAATGACAATCAGCCAGATCGCTGTTAATTGATTCTTAATACTTCAATTACTTGTTTTTATGCCAGTCGAATTTAATCAGAAGGAGTCAGAGAGTACTACAAGGCTTATAATTCTAAAAGGATTTGCATATATTAGCTTTTATGTGCACCTTGTTCAAAATCCAAGTGAAAAAAAAATACTTGTATTTATATATACTTTGCTCACTCATGAAAGCTTTTGGAAGGTGAAGTTAATTTTTGATGACAAATAGATATAAATATTTCATCCACAAGAGGGAAATTTTATTACTTTTAGACTTTGGTTTCATATTCTATTTCTTTATCCTAGGCTCAAGAATAACCCCAGGTTGTTTTCTAACTTGAGAAAAGCTTTCTGTTGATCATGTGGTCATATGCCCTCTTTCTACATCATCTTGTTTTTCCCTTCCTGTCACTGATATGTTTACAACTCCTCTGTTTTCCACCCCTGCAATGTGGATCCTGCCTCTGTTGTTCAGCATGTTTAAATGACACCATTAACCTTTACAAGCTAAGTCAAATGGCTTTTTCTGTTCCTCAGTCTTCTCATAGCCTTTATCACTACTAACTGCTCTCTTTTAAAAAAATTTTTTTAATGTTTATTCATTTTATGAGAGAAAGAGAGCTTGAGTGGAGGAGGGGCAGAGAGAGAGGGAGACACAGAATCCAAAGCAGGTTCCAGGCTCCAAGCTGTTGGCATAGAGCCTGACATGGTGCTTGAACTCACAAACCATGAGATCATGACCTGAGCCAAAGTTGGATGCTTAACTGATTGAGCCACCCAGGCACCCCTAACAGCTCTGTCTTTGAAGCTCTGCTGTCTATGGCTGGGATCCCCACTAACTGCTCTGCCAGAAATATTTTATAGAAGGGAGTTCACACTTGCAAGACAGGCAGAGAATATGAACATAGAGACTACTGGGCTTAAAGAGTAAGGAAAGCCCTGGGGCAGAAGGGGTGGCTCCTTCCCAGGAAAAGGCCAATGGCCAGTGGGTTAGAACACTCTGGAAAAGAAAAGGCAATGGAAAATTCCAGTTCAATTCTGGACCCATGTCAGTATTTAAGGGAGCAGAATGGGAGTACATCTCTGAGAGAGTAGGCAGCTATGGGACTTCAGTTGCAGAACAGGCTGTGTTCGGTCAAGTCTCTAGAGGTGGAGAGAGGACTCTCAGCAAATAAACCCAGCCTTGGTGATAGGACTGGCAGGAAGAAGAGAAAGCAGACCCCCCCCCCCCGGCTTCTGGGGTGCAGCACTGGGCTTTTCTTGAGTACCAGACCTGGAACAAGTCCCCGTATGGAGTTGATTGGAGAGCCCTCATGTGGGGTAGTGACTTGGAAAAACTCCCTGTTTCTCCTTTACTATCACTACTTACCACACTCATAACACTTCTGACACCAGATGTGTGGATTTTCCACACCAAGCAATTCTGGTACTAACTGCTTGGAGCTAGAGCAGACCCAACAGGTTCAGGGCTTAGTTCCACAAGACTAACCTCCCTCCTCCCCCAACACACACACACACACACACACACACACACACACACACACACCTTGGACCAGTTGTAAGAAGTGGGTCACCAGGTTATCCACAATTTCTGTCCACCTTGGCTACAAATCTGAGACTCTTATGACCTCCTCCTTGGATTAGATTATTTGCTGGAACAGCTCACAGAACTCAGGGAAACATTCACTTATACTTACAGATTTATTATATGTAAAGGATAGGATAAAGGATACAGATGAACAGTCAGATGAAGAGATACATAGGGTAAAGTCTGGAAGGGTCTTACGTGCAGTCTCTTTTGTCCTTCCCTGTGGAATCAGGGTACACCATCCTCCTGGCACATAAGTGTGTTCATCAAACCTGAAGTTCTCCAAACTCCTTACTTTTGGGATCTTGGGATAAGGAAGAGAGACTTAAAGATCGTGTAACTTGCCCAAAGTCACACAGCTAAATTCAAACTCAGGTTTGTTTAACTTCAAGGAGCTCATACTTTTCATATCGACATTTGAACTCGTCTTCCCCAAACAGACTTCCTCCTCTCCAGAGGGAGCCTACAAGTAAAAAATTCCACGTTCTTTTTGACTCTTCCTTTCTTATCACCTTTAGCACCACCCCCTTCCCCCATATCCAACCATTCGTCATTCTGTCCAGTTCATTATACTTCTACTGTGTCCTTTCTCCTCCTCTCCTTCCACCATTGATCTGACTCAGTGCTCAGCTCCCAGGGTTGGGATTCCCAATCTGCTTCCAGGAGGCACATTCCTTTATGCTTGTTCTTTGCAAGGCATAGCACTGTGGTTCACAGCACAAACCCTGGAGATAGACTGCTGGCTGTGAATACTGGCTCAACCCCTTACTAGCTATGTGGCCACAGGCAAGTTTCTGTAATCACTTTGTGCTTTGGCTTCCTAGTATCTACCTCAAAGGGTTGCCATGAGGGTAAACTGAGTTCCTGTTTATAAAGCCATTAGAACTGGCTCTGCCACATAGTAAGCGGTATGTAAAAATAAATACATTGTGGCCAGACATCCTCACATGTTGACATTGGGATTCTCTTAAGAAACTTCTTAACCCTGAAGAATTTAAGGGTAGGGTTATCCCAAAATATTCACCCAGGCTGACCCTGCTGCCTGCCCCCCCCCGGGGGGGGGGGAAGGAATCCTCTGCTGGCTCTCAGTGATCAAACGTGTCTTGTGCTTTGTAGAGCCTCACATACCTCCTCAGACTGCCCTTCCCTCTCTTGTGTTTTTGCCCATCATCCAGATCCCCTTTAGGATTCTCCTTTTCCAGGCAATCTCCCCAGCCCACCGCAGTGGGCCATGCTGGGACCTAGAGTGTATTGCCCTCATTTCGTAGTTCCTTGTGACCTGCCAGATGATAGTTCTTACATTGCATTCTTGTGCATTTTGGTTTAATTTGTCACAATATTTATGGTTTGTCTACTTGACTTAATTAGATGTTTCAGAGAGGTAGAGACCCTACATTTTGTTTCTTTGTGTTCCCCACTGTTTCTGGGAGAATACCTTGCACATGATAGCTATCCTGTAAACATCTATTGATTGAATCATAAGCCACTTTAAACGAAAATGGGTAACATGAGGTTTAAGAACAAAATTAAGTGTTACTTGGTTTCTTAGCGAGATCTTTGTTTCATTTTTAAGATTTGAAAGTCTCATTAGCAATGCATTCATCCTATTTGGTACTTTGAGACAGAAAATGTTAGAAATATAGTACTTGGTTGTTTTCTTGAAGTGTTACAAGATGTGAAAACAGAATATTGTTTGATTAAAGTATTTGCATTTGGATATTTTAATGCATGAGGGGGACTTTTTTTTTAATTTTTTTTAACGTTTATTTATTTTTGAGACAGAGAGAGACAGAGCATGAACGGGGGAGGGTCAGAGAGAGGGAGACACAGAATCTGAAACAGGCTCCAGGCTCCGAGCTGTCAGCACAGAGCCCGACGCAGGGCTCGAACTCACAGACCGCGAGATCATGACCTGAGCTGAAGTCGGCCGCCCAACCTACTGAGCCACCCAGGTGCCCCTGAGGGGGACTTTAAAAAAAATGACCAAAAGTCAAATGAGAAGAATATAAATGATCACCTAGTTTAATGTTAAGATTAGACAGAAAACCTCAAGAAACCTTAACATCTTTTAGTTCTTACCTTTGGAAAGAACCAGAAATTTCAAATCTACCCATCGGATCTATAGAACCTCTCTGTGTCTCTCTCTCAATTTCTTTCTCTTTTTTCTTTAACATTCAAATCACCCTAGTAGCCATTTTAATTTCCAATACCTTTCACTAGTAGGATTTTATCTATCAAATTAAGATACCCCAAATTCTTCATCTCAAAAGGCAGAGCAGGAGAAGAGGGGGAAAAGAGGAAAAAATAAATACAGTTTTTCATATGTCTGGTATAGCTCTTCAGTATTGCAGATAAGGACCAAGTCACCTTCCTGGTACAAGCTATTTACTTAATCTTCTTAATTTTTTTCTTTGCACTGAAAAATTCTAGATTCTTGAGCTTTTTCGGGAATTTATTCTCTAGGACTTTAATTTTGTAGCTCTCTTTTCAACTCTCTCCAGCTCCACAATAAAAGTAATTAAATGGGGTTTCTGATACCTAGTGCTTTTTCTAGAAGGAACTTGCTTCATTGGAATCTGTCCTCCTCCTTTTTCTTCTAGTGTAAAGATGAATTGTACAAGAACTAAAGAAGTCATGGAGTCTATTCATTATTCCACATCAGCATGCACCCATGTGTGTGCTGTCTTCTCTCAAAAGACCTAATTTTATCCAACATCAGTAAGAGATGTCCAAATTCCCTTCCTGAACTGGGACTTGGGGTTCTGGGAACCTGGCCTGATGAAGAAAGTAGAATGAGGTTATGGTGAAAACATGGCTTATAGCATGGGAATCTTAAAGGCCATTTAGTCCAACTTCTTCTACCGGACACCTGTTGTTTTTGCCCATTCAGTATCCTTTCTCCTGTCATCTTGGAACATAAGTTCCATTTCCTATGGGGAACCCATTCCATGTGGCTTGAGTGGGACAGAACCTGCCCCCATCTTGCAGAAGTGGGAATCTACTAAGACCCGGCCATTCAGAGAGCTCCTTTTTTGATTCATAGCGATTGGTTCACCGCTGGACACATGACCCAAGTCAGACCAGAGTCCTCCCTGGGACATTGCCTTTGGAGCTCTTAGTCCACTGAGGGGACTATAGATAGATTGGGTACAATGGCTTGCTGGTGGGAATCTGGTTTTTATGTAGGAAAATCCTGTTAGAGTGAGAACTCTGATCAAATTCTTTGAGTGATGCCTGAAATCCATCTATCCCTGGACATTTCTGAAATATAAGCCAAGAAACTACCTTTGTTTAAAAAGCTAGCTTAATTTTTTCACTTTTCTCCTTCCTTTACCACTAATATCAGTAAAATTCTCTCGCTGATCACAAAATACTCCTATAAAGATTTTACTGTAATGACTGCAGAGAAATGCGTCTTCATCACCATCCTTACTTCTAACCATAACAAAAAGAAAAAAAGCCAGCTTGAAAAAAAAAAAGCCAGTTGATGTTATGTTTCTATCACTTACAAATGGCATCCTGACTAATATGCGCCCCCTTTTATACATGAAGACACTGACAGTACAGTAAAGTGACTGCAGGAGCTTCCCAGTTAGTTCTTGCCACCGGGTTGGGATTTTTCCCCTTTCCCCCACTTCCAGCCTGCTCTTCCCCCTTTCTCTCTGATGCCAGAATGATCTTCCTAAACCATATACATGATTGTGTTATCGCATTCTTTACGGTAGCCAGCGACTCTCCAGTTGCCTACAATTGCAGCATGGCTCATGAGACCCTCAGAAGGCAGTCTGTCTATGTCCCCACACTCCTGCTTCCTCTTCTTCTGGATATTTATGCTCCAGCTGTGCTAAAGCACTTGCGGTCCCCCAAGCATGTCATGCCATTTTCTGCTTCCTTCTTTTGCCACCTAGAATTCCCTCTCTCTGGAATGCTCCTTATGTCCTATGCAAACCTTGCGCTTTTATTTGTCCTCCAAAATTAACTCAATACAAAAATCAATCCAGTCACCATCCCTTGCCCTGAAGGGGCTCAGTACCTCATTTGAATTCAACCGGCTCCCTTGAGATAACTCAGCAGGCAGGCAGGAGTAGAACCCGTGTCTCCTGACTTCCAGCCCCGTGCTTTCCAGATCCACAAGATTTGGAGCTAGAAAAGTGGTGGGCCCTTCATATGGCACTGTTCACAAAAGCATATCAGTGGCACTGGATTTGCACAACAATCATTCCCCTCCCTGGCATCTGGGATGGGAGCAGCAGACTTCATTTTACAGGATTTTTAATGTGCCACCAATTATTGCTCTCATTCAGGTTATGCTAATAGTATAAAATGCACAATGCTGCTCCTTTTCCTCTAATCTGTTCATATATAGTGGTAGCTCCCGGCTCTAAGCATCTGGTCTGCTAACTGCATAGTAAATAATAGTCAACACGCTGTAAGTCTTAAGGAACTACTTGAATAAAATTGTTTCTGTATGATCAAGACCCTATTGCTGTTATTAATAATATCAGCCATTGTGGACAGGTGCCTGGGCCCCACCCTGACCCAATTAAATAAGAAGTGCCTAGTGTAGAGCCAGGTCTTGTGTTTTTAAAAGCTCCTGTGGTGGGGCGCCTGGGTGGCTCAGTCAGCTAAGCATCTGACCTTGGCTCAGGTCATGATCTCATCATGAGTTTGAGTCCGTGTTGGGCTCTGTGCTGACAGCTCAGAGCCTGAATCCTGCTTGGATTCTGTGTCTTCCTCTCTTTCTGTGCTCCTCCTCAACTTGTGCTCTCTCTCTCTCTCTCTCAAAAATAAATAAACATTTAAAAAATTTAAAAAACAAAAAACAAAAAAAAACCTCCTGTGGTGATTCCAATGTGCAGGCAGGGTTGAGAACCAGTAGGCTGGTAAGTTCCTCCTCTTTGGGGGGAGGTCTGGCTAGGATTTACAAAATTTTTGAGTTGCGGACAAAAATTAAGTTATAAGGAGATGATGTGACCTATTTTAAGAGTTATGAAATAGATTTACTTTTTAATTGCTAAGGATAATTGTTGCCTCCACCTAAACAATTTTCTTCATTTTCATATTTTCCCCTCATTATCTCATTAGAATATCATCATAAAGTGTTGCCTTATTGCCAGGGCAACCTGGAGGGGTTCACCTAGTTAATTCAACCTTTTGTGAAGACTTTGTTCTACCTGATCATACGTGGTGTTCTTGGCTCTTCTCGTTCTGGCAGTGGGAACAATAAAAGAAAATCTATAAAAAGGTCTCTTGGCTTCTTTTCCCTCTTCCCTTAATCTCTCCAAGGTCTCATTGGCCTGTACATTCTTTTTGTTTTTTTTAAGTTGACTTATTTATTTGAGAGAGAGAGAGAGAGAGAGAGAGAGAGAGCAAGCAGGGGAGGGGCAGAAAGAGAGAGAGAGAGAGAGAGAGAGAGAGAGAGAGAATCCTAAGCAGGCTCCATGTTATCAGCACAAAGCCCTATGCGGGTCTCAAGCTCATGAACTGTGAGATCATGACCTGAGCCAAAACCAAGAGCCAGATGCTTAACCGACTGAGCTACCCAGGTACCCCTGGCTTATACATTCTTATCTAAATGCACTAACTAAACCATTTTGTTTCTACATCTAACTTCTCCTAAATAACAGATTTTTCCTTCTGGCTGAGGTAACCCATATAATGATATTTAAAATTTAAAAATAGCTAAAAGATCATCTTTGTTTAATTTTGCTTTGTGCCTAATGTACACAGAATCAGGCTCAAAGTATTCAGAGTCTATGTATGTCTTGGCAAGTGACCATAGGGCTTTCCTCATCTTTAGCCTCACATATGGAAAACCAAACTCCACAGAGCTGCTCTTGGGCTTATTAATGCTGTTCTGTATTTACCCTTTCTCTGGATCAGAGTTCCTATTTCCACTTCTCCGGTTTTCTCTTGCTGTAGAGAAATTTATCTGTGTTCTACTCTGCATTCACCTCAGCGCCCAGGCCATAGCAGTATCACAGAGGGACAACAAATCCACAAGTCCCTCCAGAATGTGTTGTAAATAAAGTAAAACAGACACAGCCGATGTTCTAGTGCCTGCAAAGAATGAAACAGAAATTCATTTAAAAGTGTTACTAAATTCATAGTAACTTAGGAGTACGTGTTTCTCCAACATCGGATGGTGAAACTACGGTGTCTGTTATGGGAGGAGGTGGAGTGAAAAATCTGTGAGATTTCGGCTCTAACAAATGAGCCTCTATTTCATTTTCATGCTGTGCGTCCAGATGCTGGTACCATGGTGCTCCTCTCACTCTCCCTTCCTCTGCTGTCTGTGTCCACTTTACGATCAATGAATAGGTGAGTTCAGAGCAAAGTTACTAAATTTGAGGGGCGCAGCACCTTCCCCTCAAAGACAAGTCTACCTTGAGCCTCAACCAGGGGTCCGTGTTCTCCTAGGGAGAGCAGATGGAATCTGGGGGTGGTGTGAGATAGCAGCATAGGCAGATAGGACTTGGAAAGAGCCACAGTGGTGTCTCATATTTTCACTCCTGCTCAGATAGTTGAGGAAGGTGGCTTGAGAGTCGGAGGGTGATCACTATTTGATGGCAGGATCAAAGACAGTAAAATAATTTGGATGCTGTTTCATTCTGGCTCCTCTTTTTGCTTAGCCTACCATTCATTCCTTCATTTATTCACCGAAATTTTACTGGGGCCTCTCATGTGCTCAACACTGTATTAGGCAATGGAGTTATAAAAGCAGGGAGACAGACAAGGTAAATACGAAACAAAAACAAAATATCAACAATTCCATCTTGGAGTATGGAGAATAATTATGAATGGAGAGGCCTGAGAAAGCCCTCTGAATGGGGCAGTTCCTTGCCTGCTGGCTCTGATAGCCAGCTCCACAATGTATGCTTTCCAGAACTGCTTTGGCTTCCTCCAAATGGCTTTTTTTTTTTAAGTTTATTAAAAAAATTTTTTTTAATGTTTATTCATTTTTGAGAGAGAGAGAGAGAGATCAGGGGAGGGGTCGAGAGAGAGGGAGGCAGAATCTGAAGCAGGCTCCAGGCTCCAAGCTGTCAGCACAGAGCCTGACATGGGGTTCAAACTCACGAATCGTGAGATCATGACCTGAGCCGAAGTCAGATGCTCACCTGACTGAGCCACCCAGTTGCTCCTTAAGTTTATTTATTTTGAGAGAGAAAGAGAGAGAGAGAGAGAGAGAGAGAGAGAGAGAGAAGGAGAGCATGTGTGGGGGAGGGGCAGAGAGAGAGAGGGAACGAGAGAATCCCAAGCAGGCCCCACCCAGTCAGCACAGAGGCCAACACAGGACTTGGTCTCATAAACTGAGATCATAACCTAAGCTGAAATCAGGAGTTTGACGATTAACTGACTAAACTACCCCAGGCACCGCCAAATGACTTTGTTTTATAGATTTTCCTCCACCCCTAGCCACCTCTTTTTATCTTTGTAAAAGGAATTTTACTTGCAGTGGTAAAAAAAAAAAAAAAAAAAAATCTTGGGGTTATTTCTGTTCAAGTAGAATATACTCTAATGATTACAAACCAGTTATAATTTAAAACATTTAAATTATATTAAATTGTAAAGTACTTCAAGTATAGAGAAAAGAGCATAAATTTTAAATTTAAAGTGAAAATAAATTCTATGACCCATCAGTACTACTCCAAAGTATTTAAGAAAGAAAAAAACATCCACAAGAAAGCTTTGTACAAGACTGTTTATAGCAGCTCTGTTCAAAATAGCTCCAAACGAGAAACAAGCCACATGCCCACCAATAAACTGTGATATAACCAGGGAAGGAATACAAAAAGCAAACAAAAATAGCAACAAAAGAACTATTGATAAATGTAACAACTTAGGCCAATATTTAAAAAAAATACACTAAATGAAAGAACCCTAACACAAAAAAGTACATCATGTATAATTCCATTTATGTGAAAATTTGAAACTGTGAAAACTAACCTGTGGCCATAGAAATCTAATCAGTTGTTATGTCTGAGGAGGTTTAGGATTGACTGGGATTGAGCACAAACTTTCTAGGGCAGTGGAAATGTTTTCTCTTGATATGCACTTGACAAAATGAGATTGAATGGTATATGTAAGATCTGACCATTTCACTCTAAGTATATTATATTTCAACTAAAAAGTAACAACATTAAAGGATACATTTTATAAAAATAATGTTTCTGTCCCTTTCCCCATTATCTTGACAGAGACTTGAGGGTAGGCAACATCTTACTCATTTTTTTTTAATTTTATTTTTTTTAATTTACATCCAAATTAGTTAGCATATAGTGCAACAATGATTTCAGGAGTAGATCCCTTAATGCCCCTTAGCCATTTAGCCCATCCCGCCTCCCACACCCCCTCTAGAAACCCTCTGTTTGCTCTCCATATTTATGAGTCTCTTATGTTTTGTCCCCTTTCCTGTTTTTATATTATTTTTGCTTCCCTTCCCTTATGTTCATCTGTTTTGTCTCTTAAAGTCCTCATATGAGTGAAGTCATATGATATTCATCTTTCTCTGACTGACTAATTTCACTTAGCATAATACCCTCCAGTTCCACCCGTGTAGTTGCAAATGGCAAGATTTCATTCTTTTTGATTGCCAAGTAATACTCCATTGTATACATATACACCACATCTTATTTTTTTTTATATGTGAAATTTATTGTCAAATTGGTTTCCATACAACAGCCAGTGCTCATCCCAAAAGATGCCCTCTTCAATACCCATTACCCACCCTCCCCTCCCTCCCACCCCCCATCAACCCTCAGTTTGTTCTCAGTTTTTAAGAGTCTCTTAAGTTTTGGCTCCCTCCCTCTCTAACCTCTTTTTTTTTTTTCTCCTTCCCCTTCCCCATGGTCTTCTGTTAAGTTTCTCAGGATCCACATAAGAGTGAAAACATATGGTATCTGTCTTTCTCTGTATGACTTATTTCACTTAGCATCACACTCTCCAGTTCCATCCACGTTGCTACAAAGGGCCATATTTCATTCTTTCTCATTGCCACGTAGTACTCCATTGTGTATATAAACCACAATTTCTTTATCCATTCATCAGTTGATGGACATTTAGGCTCTTTCCATAATTTGGCTATTGTTCAGAGTGCTGCTATAAACATTGGGGTACAAGTGCCCCTATGGATCAGTATTCCTATATCCCTTGGGTAAATTCCTAGCAGTGCTACTGCTGGGTCATAGGGTAGGTCTATTTTTAGTTTTTTGAGGAACCGCCACACTTTTCCAGAGTGGCTGCACCAGTTTGCATTCCCACCAACAGTGCAAGAGGGTTCCCGTTTCTCCACATCCTCTCCAGCATCTATAGTCTCCTGATTTGTTCATTTTGGCCACTCTGACTGGCGTGAGGTGATATCTGAGTGTGGTTTTGTATTTCCCTGATGAGGAGTGACGTTGAGCATCTTTTCATGTGCCTGTTGGCCATCTGGATGTCTTCTTTAAAGAAGTGTCTATTCATGTTTTCTGTCCATTTCTTCACTGGATTATTTGTTTTTCGGGTGTGGAGTTTGGTGAGCTCTTTATAGATTTTGGATACTAGCCCTTTGTCCGATATGTCATTTGCAAATATCTTTTCCCATTCTGTTGGTTGCCTTTTAGTTTTGTTGATTGTTTCCTTTGCTGTGCAGAAGCTTTTTATCTTCATGAGGTCCCAATAGTTCATTTTTGCTTTTAATTCCCTTGCCTTTGGGGATGTGTCAAGTAAGAAATTGCTATGGCTGAGGTCAGAGAGGTCTTTTCCTGCTTTCTCCTCTAGGGTTTTGATGGTTTCCTGTCTCACATTCAGGTCCTTTATCCATTTTGAGTTTATTTTTGTGAATGGTGTGAGAAAGTGGTCTAGTTTCAATCTTCTGCATGTTGCTGTCCAGTTCTCCCAGCACCATTTGTTAAAGAGACTGTCTTTTTTCCATTGGATATTCTTTCCTGCTTTGTCAAAGATTAGTTGGCCATACGTTTGTGTGTCTAGTTCTGGGGTTTCTATTCTATTCCATTGGCCTATGTGTCTGTTTTTGTGCCAATACCATGCTGTCTTGATGATGACAGCTTTGTAGTAGAGGCTCAACTCTGGGATTGTGATGCCTCCTGCTTTGATCTTCTTCTTCAAAATTACTTTGGCTATTCGGGGCCTTTTGTGTTTCCATATGAATTTTAGGATTGCTTGTTCTAGCTTCGTGAAGAATGCTGGTGCAATTTTGATTGGGATTGCATTGAATGTGTAGATAGCTTTGGGTAGTATTGACATTTTGACAATATTTATTCTTCCAATCCATGAGCACGGAATGTTTTTCCATTTATTTATATCTTCTTCAATTTCCTTCAAAAGCTTTCTATAGTTTTCAGCATACAGATCTTTTACATCTTTGGTTACATTTATTCCTAGGTATTTTATGCTTCTTGGTGCCATTGCAAATGGGATCAGTTTCTTTATTTGTCTTTCTGTTGCTTCATTATTAGTGTATAAGAATGCATCTCATTTCTGTACATTGATTTTGTATCCTGCAACTTTGCTGAATTCATGTATCAGTTCTAGCAGACTTTCGGTGGAGTCTATTGGATTTTCCATGTATAATATCATGTCATCTGCAAAAAGCGAAAGCTTGACTTCATCTTTGCCAATTTTGATGCCTTTGATTTCCTTTTGTTGTCTGATGGCTGATGCTAGAACTTCCAACACTATGTTAAACAACAGCGGTGAGAGTGGACATCCCTGTCGTGTTCCTGATCTCAGGGAAAAAGCTCTCAGTTTTTTCCCATTGAGGATGATATTAGCTGTGGGCTTTTCATAAATGGCTTTTATGATGTTTAAGTATGTTCCTTCTATCCTGACTTTCTCAAGCGTTTTTATTAAGAAAGCATGTTAATTTTGTCAAATGATTTTCTGCATCGATTGACAGAATCATATGGTTCTTTTCTTTTATTAATGTGATGTATCATGTTGATTGATTTGCAAATGTTGAACCAGCCCTTCATCCCAGGAATGAATTCCACTTGATCATTGTGAATAATTCTTTTTATATGCTGTTGAATTCGATTTGCTAGTATCTTACTGAGAATTTTTGCATCCATATTCATCAGGGATATTGGCTTGTAGTTTTCTTTTTTTGCTGGGTCTCTGTCTGGTTTAGGAATCAAAGTAATGCTGGCTTCATAGAATGAGTCTGGAATTTTTCCTTCCCTTTCTATTTTTTGGAATAGCTTGAGAAGGATAGGTATCATCTCTGCTTTAAATGTCCGGTAGAACTCCCCTGGGAAGCCATCTGGTCCTGGACTCTTATATGTTGGGAGATTTTTGATGACTGATTCAATTTCTTCGCTGGTTATGGGTCTGTTGAAGCTTTCTATTTCCTCCTGATTGAGTTTTGGAAGCATGTGGATGTTTAGGAATTTGTCCATTTCTTCCAGGTTGTCCCAGTTTGTTGGCATATAATTTTTCATAGTATTCCCTGATAATTGCTTGTATTTCTGAGGGATTGGTTGTAATAATTCCATTTTCATTCATGATTTTATCTGTTTGGGCCATCTCCCTTTTCTTTTTGAGAAGCCTGGCTAGAGGTTTATCAATTTTGTTTATTTTTTCAAAAAAACAACTCTTGGTTTCATTGATCTGCTCTACATTTTTTTTTAGATTCTATATTGTTTATTTCTGCTCTGATCTTTATGATTTCTCTTCTTCTGCTGGGTTTGGGGTATCTTTGCTGTTCTGCTTCTATTTCCTTTAGGTGTGCCGTTAGATTTTGTATTTGGGATTTTTCTTGTTTCTTGAGATAGGCCTGGATTGCAATGTATTTTCCTCTCAGGACTGCCTTCGCTGCATCCCAAAGCGTCTGGATTGTTGTATTTTCATTTTCGTTTGTTTCCATATATTTTAAAATTTCTTCTCTAATTGCCTGGTTGACCCACTCATTCTTTAGTAGGGTGTTCTTTAACCTCCACGCTTTTGGAGGTTTTCCAGACTTTTTGTTGTGGTTGATGTCAAGCTTCATAGCATTGTGGTCTGAAAGTATGTATGGTATGATCTCAATTCTTGTATACTTATGAAGGGCTGTTTTGTGACCCAGTATGTGATCTGTCTTGGAGAATGTTCCATGTGCACTCGAGAAGGAAGTATATTCTGTTGCTTTGGGATGCAGAGTTCTAAATATATCTGTCAAGTCCATCTGATCCAATGTATCATTCAGGGCCCTGGTTTCTTTATTGACCGTGTGTCTAGATGATCTATCCATTGTTGTAAGTGGGGTATTAAAGTCCCCTGCAATTACCACATTCTTATCAATAAGGTTGCTTCTGTTTGTGAGTAATTGTTTTATATATTTGGGGGCTTCTGTACTCGGTGCATAGACGTTTATAATTGTTAGTTCTTCTTGATGGATAGACCCTGTAATTATTATAGAATGCCCTTCTTCATCTCTTGTTACAGCCTTTAATTGAAAGTCTAGTTTGTCTGATATAAGTATGGCTACTCCAGCTTTCTTTTGACTTCCAGTAGCATGATAAATAGTTCTCCATCCCCTCACTTTCAATCTGAAGGTGTCCTCAGGTCTAAAATGAGTCTCTTGTAGACAGCAAATAGATGGGTCTTGTTTTTTTATCCATTCTGATACCCTATGTCTTTTGGTTGGTGCATTTAGTCCATTTACGTTCAGTGTTATTATAGAAAGATATGGGTTTAGAGTCATTGTGATGTCTGTAGGTTTCATGCTTGTAGCGATGTCTCTGGTACTTTGTCTCACAGGATCCCCCTTAGGATCTCTTGTAGGGCTGGTTTAGTGGTGAAGAATTCCTTCAGTTTTTGTTTGTTTGGGAAGATCTTTATCTCTCCTTGTATTCTAAATGACAGACTTGCTGGATAAAGGATTCTCGGCTGCATATTTTTTCTGTTCATCACATTGAAGATTTCCTGCCATTCCTTTCTGGCCCGCCAAGTTTCAATAGAGAGATCGGTCTTATAGGTCTCCCTTTATATGTTAGAGCACGTTTATCCCTAGCTGCTTTCAGAATTTTCTCTTTATCCTTGTATTTTGCCAGTTTCATTATGATATGTCATGCAGAAGATTGATTCAAGTTACGTTTGAAGGGAGTTCTCTGTGCCTCTTGAATTTCAATGCCTTTTTCCTTCCCCAGATCAGGGAGGTTCTCAGCTATTATTTCTTCAAGTACACCTTCAGCACCTTTCCCTCTCTCTTCCTCCTCTGGAATACCAATTATGCATAGATTATTTCTTGTTAGTGCATCACTTAGTTCTCTAATTTTCCCCTCATACTCCTGGATTTTTTTTTTATCTCTCCTTTTCTCAGCTTCTTCTTTTTCCATAATTTTATCTTCCAGTTCACCTATTCTCTCCTCTGCCTCTTCAATCCGAGCTATGGTTGTCTCCACTTTATTTTGCAACTCATTGATAGCATTTTTTAGTTCCTCCTGGCTGTTCCTTAGTCCCTTGATCTCTGTAGCAATAGATTCTCTGTTATCCTCTATACTGTTTTCAAGCCCAGCGATTAATTTTATGACTATTATTCTAAATTCACTTTCTGTTATATTGTTTAAATAGTTTTTGATCAGTTCATTAGCTGTCGCTATTTCCTGGAGATTCTTTTGAGGGGAATTCTTCCATTTCGTCATTTTGGATAGTCCCTGGAGTGGTGCAGAACTGCAGGGCACTTCCCCTGAGCTGTCTTGAATAACTTGCGTTGGTGGGCGGGGCCACAGTCAGATCTGATATCTGCCCCCAGCCCACCGCTGGGGCCACAGTCAGACTGGTGTGTGCCTTCTCTTTCCCTCTCCTAGGGGTGGGATTCATTGTTGGGTGGCGTGGCCCATCTGGGCTACTTGCACACTGCCAGGCTTGTGGTGCTAGGGATCTGGCGTATTAGCTGGGGTGGATCGGCAAGGTGCACAGGGTGGGAAGGGGCAGGCTCAGCTCACTTTTCCTTCAGTGATCCGCTTCAGGAGGGGCCCCTCTTCCGTGGGCCTCTCATCTACGCCTGGCTCTGGAGAATCCTTTCTGCTAGTCTTCTGGCGGTTTTCTGGGTTATTTAGGCAGGTGTGGGTGGAATCTAAGTGATCAGCAGGACGCGGTGAGCCCAGCATTCTCCTACCCTGCCATCTTCCTCTGAAAAAAAAAAAAGCCACATCTTTATCCAGTCATCCATCGATGGACATTTGGGCTCTTTCCATACTTTGGCTATTGTTGACAGTGCTGCTACAGACATTGAGGTGCCTGTGCCCCTTTGAAACAGCACACCTGTATCCCTTGGATAAATGCCTAGTAGTGCAATTGATGGGTTGTAGGGTAGTTTTATTTTTAGCTTTTTGAGGAACCTACATACTATTTTCCAGAGTGGCTGCACCAGCTTGCATTCCCATTACTCATTTTTTTTTAAATGAACTTAAATGTTTTATTATTAAACTATTTATCTTCCTGCAAGGCTGTTGCTTTGCTACATAAAAATGGCACCAGCAAGCACAGTATGTTGTAAAATTAAGATAGTATTGCTCTTTATCTGACATTCTGCAACTAACAGACCTTTCTCCACTGCCAGTTACTTCCAACGGACAGATCATTTAAGTATTTTGACCCCAATCCAAGGACAGATGTAAGCAAGTTATAATATTCCCTAAGGCTTAATATGACAATGTTATCCTTCAATTACATAATTTTTATAACTAGTTTTTAACCATAGATAATTTCAGGATTCTGAATATTATAACTGGAGCCCAGCCTAAAAATCATATGGTGTTACAAGAAGATACATATTGTGTTTATCTGCAATCATTAGAAAGTTAAGGGGTGTAGGGGAGCCTGGGTGACTCAGTCGGTTAAGCTTCTGACTTCGGCTCAGGTCATGATCTCGCTCTCTGTGAGTTCCAGCCCTGCATTTGGCTCTGTGCTGACAGCTCAGAGCCTGGAGCCTACTTCAGATCCTGTGTCTCCCTCTTTTTCTGTCCCTCCACCGCTCATACTCGGTCTTTCTCTGTCTCTAAAAAATAAATAAACATTAAAGAAAATTAAAAAAAAAGTTAAGGGGTGTTTTCTTTCATTAATATTGTTGCAAGTAGTTTCTTTTTGCACTGGTATTGCTAAAAGTTGCTATTTTAAATCCTCTGTGCACTGCCAATTTAAGAAAAATGTGCTAGATTAAGTTGTTTCATACTAGTTTATCTACGGGTTCCATTTTCACTGGTCAATATGCTCATATGCTTCTCACTCATTAATTCACCCAGTTCTGAAGGATTACTGAGTGTCATCTTGATCAGCCAACCATCTTCCTAACAGGAAGCTGTTGATAGCTTGTCTGATGACAAGTCCTGGACTTTCTGCAAGAGCTTCGTTAATTTCAGTTACTTGTCCTGATGGAGGAGAGAGTTCACTAGCAGCTTTCACACTTTCCAAAGCACCAAACTCTTCTTGTTTGGTCAATTTTGTCCCAACTTCAGGCAGACTACAGTAAATGCTTCCTGTGCAAAATGCTGATTCCCACTGTTCCAATACCATTTTCTGTTGTTATCCATTCATGTTTGTCTGTGAGTTTTCACACGGAGAGCAGAGCACTGCCGGTGCCCAGCGTCTGGAAGGCGCCCACCCCCAGGGCCACAGCCTGTAGGCTTCAGGCCGCAGTCCTCAAGCTCGGCACCGCTCATAGCGCCCAGTTCCCAGAGGCGCGGGGGTCGCGGTCTTACCCATTTTTAATTCTCTTTTATTTCAGTGTCTGTAACAGAGTAAAGATAAAATGTTTGTTGAGTGAATAAAGAATGAAAATATGCTATACTCATATAGTGGTTTCACATTTTAGTCTTAGTTGATTCCTGTAGTAACCCTGAGTTTATAGATTAGACTCAGAGAGGTAATGTGAGCCACCCGAGGTCACACAGCAGAAGAATGGTATAGGTAGGACTTGAACAGGGGACTCCTGATAATCATAACCCTCTACCTCCAGACCTTATGCTATATTCATGACATCCCAATTTATGGATGCATTCAAATTCATTACTACATTGTTTTCTCTGGCCAAGCTTGTCGACTCCACATATACGACCCACACATAACTTCCAAATTAAAAAAAAAAAGTATAAAAAGTTATTAAGAGGTAAAATTTAGCACTGTTTAATTGCCACCATATTTAATCTTTTTCTGCTGATTTTAAATGTGATCTTAGTAAGTCCTGGCTAGAAATATCTCACCTAGGGAGTAATTGAGAATGATAGATAAAGAGAAATCCTTTCTGTTGTTTTAAATCAGGTTGTCATTTAAGTTCCGGAGTGGAGCAGGTTTAGCAAGCTGCCCAGCTAATGTTTAACGATGTTGGCTACAAAAGAAAACCCATAATTGACCGTCCATCCTTAACTTTCTGTGCTGGAAAAAACCCTCTGTGCCCTAAATTTAATAAAAAGTAACCTCATGTCAATACAATAACAATCAGCATGTAGTTGGCTTTCATGCTGCTATGCCCTTTTAATGTGGAGGTAAGAGGAATTGACTCCTATTTATTTAACACCCACTGTGAGTTGGGAGCCAGATGCACGACGTTTGTTTTCTCTTTAATCTTTGCAACAACAAAATGAAGTTGGTATTGTGGCCCCATTTTATAAGTGAAAAATGCTGAGGCTCTGAGGGTTGAGTATATTGGCTAAGGTCATACATGAGTGGCCAATGCCAGGATTCAAACACTGCTCTTCACTCCCAAAATGGGTTTTCTCTGTTACTTCTGTGCTGCCTCCCTGGATACTGCTCGATGCTAAATGCCAACCACAGTTTTAGAATGGGTGGTAGACAGACTAATGTCCTCCCAAAGATGTCCATATCCTAATCCCTGGAACCTGTGAATTTTAATTTACCAGGCAAAATTTGTAGGTTGATTAAATTAATGGTCTTGGGATGGGAAGATGCACCTGGATTATCTGGGTGGGCCCAATGTAATCACAAGGTCCTTGTAAGGAAAGAGGCAGGCATGACAGTCGGGATGAGAGTCAGAGAGATTTGAAGAAGCTTGGCTGCTGGCTTTGAAGATGGAGGAGGGGCCATAAGCCAAGGAATGAAGGTGGCCTCTAGACACTGGAAAAGGCAAGGAAACAGATTCTCTACTAGAGTCTCCAGAAGGAACACAGCACTGCTGACATCTTGAATTTAGACCAGTGATACCTATTTCAGACGTCTGACGTCCACAACTATAAGGTAATAATTTTTTATTATTCTAAGCTACTTGGTTTGTGTTAATTTATAATAGGAGTAGGAAACTAATATAGAAAGGCAGAACAGTTACGCAATACAAAAATTATCTTGCCACTTTAAAGAAGCAAATTAATTTTTTTCTTTAAATAGTCTATATCTTGATTAGGAATCCTGTGGCTGATAAATTAAAATATGCTTGTACTATAAGAGTCTTAGTATGATAGGGGGCGCCTGGGTGGCCCAGCTGGTTAAGCATCAAACTCTCGATTTTGGTTCAGGTCATGATCTCACGGTTGTAAGATTAAGCCCCACATCAGGTTTGTGCTGACCGTGTAGCCTGTTTAAGATTTTCTCTCCCTCTCTCTCTCTGCCCCTCCCTGGCTTGTGCTCTTTCTTTCTCTTTCTCTCTCTCTCTAAAGAAATAAAAAAAGACCCTTAGTACAATAGGAGAAACCAACATTGTCAAGCCTCTTCTATAGAAGTGGCAATAACAAACAAGGTAGGTTGCATTAAAATTCAGAGTATCAAAAAAATAAAATAAAATAAAATAAAATAAAATAAAATAAAATAAAATAAAATTCAGAGTATCGAAATAATTTGCTAATCTATTATTTTCTCTACCATCGTGGGCATTATCTATTGCCATCTTAATTTACAATAGTTATTACATTCATTCATTATTCATTTAACAATGATCAGGTGCCTTATATGCAGCAATCATACTGCAGCAATCTGTACTCATACAGATATATGTGCTAGGATATAGGTAAGTGTGTAGATAAACAGACACAAATTCGGTAGTGCTCTGAGTTCTGACAGGCAGATTTTCATTTTCAGGGTTAATTCACTTACCATCTCTGAATTAGTTGGATGTATTAATGTTTAAAAGTTTATCAGGTATCTGATTACAAGAGAATATAAATAATTCAATACAGAAAATTACCCCTATAGAGTTGATAGAAGTGGCAGGTAATATAAATTCAATATAATATAAATGAGGAATTTCAATTTTATACTAAGTTGCTTTGATGATTAATCTTTTTTTCAAGAAAAGAATTAAAACTCCTGCCAGAGAAAGAACCCTCTGACATCTATTAGATCTTATAAAAGTTTGATTTATTTCTTTGCTATCAGAGTTCATTTTGAAAGTTAGGAGAATATCTTGATGTTAAGTGATATGAAAAATCATTCATGCAATATAACAACTCAGTTGGAATTCAAAGTCTCAGTCAAATTGCAGAGCTGCTCACTTATCAGTAGACTTGTTTAGCCGGGGACTAAAGGGTTGGTCCTGCTGGTTATGAGGTGCTGTTTAGGGCCTAGATTAGTGGAAAATTTCATTTATATCTGACTTTGGCTTAAGAGTGCTATTCTGAGTTCAGTAATGTAGGTGATCTCTCTGAGCCTCTTTCTTCCTATTAAATGAGAAGGACATGTTTTCTGAATTGTCTTCAGCTGCTAAAATGGTATTTGATCCCAAATGAGTAAACTATAGTTCAGCTGGGATTTCCCACCACCATCCCCATCCCAAGGTAGTTTTAATAAAAGTAGCAGTTAATTATCAATTAATAACATACTCAATCTAGTTGATGTATATCGATGGGGCACCTCCATATTTAAGAACTTTGCTACCTGAGGTTGAGGAGTATGAATAAATATAAGACACAGAGAATGCACCCAGTTTTTGTTTGAATTCTGAAATGCTTGACAGCTTGGTAAGCAACTGTGCCTTTCTGATCGTTAGAAAAAGTTTTCCTTTTCTCTGGATATATGAAGTCCCATGCCAGGGCACTTGTGTTTCAGCTCCCTCTGGTCTCCTTGGTTGGGTGACTTGGGGCAGTGTGCAACCTCCTCAACCACACTTAGCAACCATGGTAAGATCATCCCCACGTTATAATCTAGTTGGGGGAAACAGCACAGCACATCTATTCTGTATTCAGTTCTTAGGAGTTACTTCTAATGGGTGCATTGCTAATTCAGTTTAGATCAAATCAGTAGAACTAGGATATTTTCATTCTTAACAACTCTTGTGAGGAAACCACCATATGGCTGTTTGCAAACTGTTTTGTCTTGTCAAGTTTGTTTTTAAATATTCAAAGTGCTTATGAATTTTACAAGCCTTGCATACAAAAGGGAGGTTGCTAAATCTCATCCATTCATTTAGGAAACATGTTTTAAGAACTGTTGCCAGGCACTGGGAGAACAGCAGTTGATGGTAAACAAGACAGCCACCATTTCTGCCCACACAGAGAAATAGTCTGGTGGGAAAATGTAGTAAAATAGAAACACTCCAGATCCTGAAAGAGTCTTGTTGTTTGCTAATATTAGGGACTTAGTGAGCAGGAGGAGTTGGGGCAACATGGTTGCCAAGAAAAACCTTCCCATTTGAAAAAAAGAACAGGTGTGGGACTGTGGGTGTGCAGATGTGCGGACCATGGCACTTAGGTTTTCTATTCTGACTTTGAGAGGAAGAGAAGCTGAAGGCTTCCCTGGGAAGAAGTTGGATGGGCAGTTAGAGAATGCCAGGGGTACTTAGGAGAATTAAGAAGGCTAATGAGTTGGTCTTTCTGAGATGACATAAGCGGGTAGTTGAGACTTCAGGGGCCAAAGCATTGTGAGAGCTGTGTGCGAGCGTGCAACCTGGACTATTCTGAAATCGAAGTAAGAAAAAGAAATATCTATGGCTGTCTTTTGCTTAGAAAAAGAACAAGAGATTGAAAAAAACTTCATTTAGTGCAAGAAATACTATTTTTTTTAACATTTATTTATTTTTGAGAGACAGAGTGAGAGCACGAGTTGGGGAGGGGCAGGGGGTGGGGGGTTCACAGAATCCAAAGCTGGCTCGAGGCTCTGAGCTGTCAGCACAGAGCCCGACGTGGGGCTTGAACTCACGGATCAAGAAATCATGACCTGAGCCAAAGTCTGACACTTAACTGAACCACCCAGTTGCCCCAAAATATTCTTAATATATTTAAGTATTTCTATTTATTTTGATCATTCTCTAGTCTATGCCATTATGTTTCCCCCAAATTTATGCATAAACCGTGAAAATATTCAAATCCTTTGACCCCACAATTATACATCCAGGACTTTAACCTAAAATCATCAGGTATGTATACAAGAATGTACATTACCTGGAATTTGTTAGAAATGCACATTCTGAGGCTCTTCTGAACCACAACTAATGCCATAGACTCTGGGTTTGGGGCCTAGAAACCTGTGTTTTCCAAGTGTTGCCAGGGATTCTGATGCAATCTGATGTTGGAGAACAGTTATGATACCCCAATTTTTCTGCACATTAGCCTCATCTGGGAAGTTTTTAAAACTGCTGGTGCTCTGAGCAACACTCTAGTGTAGTCCCACTCTCTAATGGTGGGACCCAGGAATCAGTATTTTAAAATCTCCCAGGTGATTCCAATGTGCAACCAGGTTAAAGAACCCACCACCTCATGGGCTGGATTAGCTCTCTTTTTCTAGGCCTCCTGTGCTATCTTGTATTTCTCTTCTGTAACACTCATGAGCACAAGGAATCTGCTTTATGTCACAAGGACCTGCTACACCCTGGCACCACTGACTGGTGACAGAATGAATCCAACTGTGCTTTGATTAGAGGGTGTGTTAGAAGGATTAACTTAAAAATACTAATACCAAAGGATTTCAACATGGTGTTATCCAAAATATAATTGGGGCAATCTCATATTAGTTCATGATGAAGGAAGATGGTCCTTTACATAGATGGAGGTTTAAAAGTGTAGGAACAACCCCCCAGAACCACCCCTCACACAGGTACATGAGCCACATCAAAATCACAGTCCTCAGTCTTTGTCTCTTTTCTTTCAGCCATTCTTTCTCTCATGTTTTTTCAGACACAGGTGGACTCTGTGTGTGTGTGTGTGTGTGTGTGTGTGTGTGTGTGTGTGTATTACAAAACAGGTGAACTCCAAGTCGCCAAATGTTTAAAATCTCAAGTCGAACACATTATTTGTCATTTTTCAGTGGCTGTTCCACTCCGGACAGACTTAATACCCAGAAGTCCTATCGCCTTTTACCATCAAGATCTATTTTTTAAAAAAGTACCAGCTGATGACTTTGGTTACGTTTTCATTTGACTTAGCATGTCATTTGGAATTGAGGGATAAGATCCATGAAATGAAAATATGGATATTAAAATAGAGCAGAAAATGGATTATTTAGTCCTGCCAAAAATGCATCTGTTTAGAGTAAAACGTAATAGAATGTTCTTTGGAAAAATTATCCACGGGAAGAAACCCAAAAAGCAGCTTTTTTACCCTTGCTTTGCAATTCTTTCTTTGGCCTGGCATTCCATAAATAGATGGAGGAGACTAAAAGGTTAATCTGTAGTAATTCATTTTAAAATGTTATAATATGCTTTGCTAGTTTTGAAATATTTCTGCTATGTAAAGAATTTAGAAATAAAAGTATTTATTTTTGACGTACTTGCCTTCTCAAGGTATTTTTACTGGAGGTGTGTGTACCCTTGTGTATACACATGGGCACATATGAATGAACATGACGTCATTCTTGTTATTTCTAGGTCTCTGGAAAAATAAATCTGATATATAAATTTTTAAAGTATATTAGTTGCCTCTGTTATATAAATAAATCACATTCATTCTTCCATCCTTCCTCCAATTAGTCATTTCTTTCAACATTATGTAGCCATATACCAGGCCCTATGGTAGGCCTGAGGTATGTGACCTAAAAGGCCTGGTCCCTATCCTTGTATTGCTGACTGTGTAGTGATGTCAACACCTGCAAAAATCATCTACAACATTCTTTTGCTTCTGGGTTTTTGAGTCATTGCTGACTTGATGTGTGTATGTCTTATTTTTGATACCATATTATTATGGATACTGTTATTATCTTGATACCATTATTATATATTATTTTTATTGAAAAATTTTTCTTATTTTTAATGTTTATTCATTTTAGAGACAGAGAGACCAAGTGTAAGCAGGGGAGGGGCAGAGAGAGAGGGAGACACACAATCTGAAGCAGGCTCCGAGCTGTCAGCACAGAGCCAGCCACGGGGCTCAAACCATGAACTGTGAGATCAAGACCTGAGCTGAAGTCGGACGCTTAACTGACTGAGCCACTCAGGTGCCCCTATAATATGTTATTTTTGATACCATTTTTTCCTGCCACTCTTCGATGCACTTTCTAAGCAAGCTATCTTCCAATCTTATTTCAGAACAATTGGACATTCCAGAATCAGTTGGTGATTCTATAGTAACACAAACTGTGTGTTCTGCAAAATGTCTCCTTGGAGAGAACAAATGTTACACTATATAATTCATGGGTTTAAAACCTTCATAGTGCCTTAGGATTTACCTCCATTAAAAGAGCAGCTCAAGGAAATTTAAAATTAATAGATGCTATCTGGTTTGCCTATTGTTATTTTTGAGGCCCGTTACAGAAGAGAAATTATGCAAATGGCTGTCAGGCTGCTGCTACTGCACTCACACTGGGAATGCATTATAATTTGTTTCTCAGAAACACTTATCTGGAGCAGATTGAGCTCTCAGCCATTTTCAGGGCCATGTCCCTTCCTGCAGATGCTCCACTTTGAACCAATAAGTATTGTTAGAGGGTTGAGGTAGGGGGGGGGAGGTGGGGAAGGAAGGGAGGAAAAATCACTAGGAAGGGTCCATAATTCCATAATCTGGAAGGGTCAGGGGCAAATTCCTGGTAAAGATGTTTTAGCCAGTCCTCCTGAGCAGGCTGTCAATGACCTTTGAGACTATATCCTGCTGACATTCTATATCCTCAGTCCAACTATATGATGCTATAATTACAGAAGATGCTGTATGTGAGCATCCATTATGTGCACTGTGGGTGATACAAGAACACAGAACACATTATCCTTATTCTTAAAATTCTTAATGACAGTAAATGGAAATACAAAAGGTTGCAATGAGTAGCAGAGGTGGGGTCTTCATTCTCTAAACCATGCTCTTATAGCTGCATATGTGAGTGCTGTTGTTGGCAGATTTCCTTCCTGCCTGTCTACACTAATCCTTTTCACTCCTTTCTCAGAATCATACCTAAATTTGCCTACTCCAGGAAGCACTCCCCCTGGAGTCTTGGTTCTGGGTTGAATGGACTCTTCCTCAGAAGTTATGGATGCAGCTAATCCAAAGTTATTTGGCTCTTGCTGTCTGCTGCTTTGCAAGATTCAGCTTATTTCACATGGGCTTTCATGCTCCCTCGGCTGACCAGAAAAGAAGCTCCCTGCAGGCAGGTGGGCCCTGCCTTCCAGTTCCTAGCTCCTCCTCTGTCCTCTTAGCCTGGTGCTCTGCACACAGGGCATGCAGCGCATGCTCCTGAATGCTGTTGAAAGTCACTTTTCTTTCCTTGGGAATTCAGGTCAGAAACTCATGGGTGCATCCCCTGGGTGCTTCTGCCACTTATAAAAGTGAACCTGCTACAGGCTTTCTTAGTCCTTGACTTAGAAGAAGATGGGTAGTTTGATTGTGCCATGTCTGAAATGAAGGGGCAATGCAACCTAAAAATTGGGGGAATATAAAATTAGAGCTATTACATGATGTGCACATGGGGCCTGGGATTCTGCTGCTTCTGCTGTTTTGATTCTGCTGCTTGTGCTGGTGGGAGACACTAAATAGATTAGGTTCGCTACCAATTAGCATCATGTTAATCTTGGCTGGCAGGGAAGCAAAGCCACCAAGGATTTGGTAGATTTATCAGTCCCTCCCCCAATAGCTGTCTGAGGCTAACACCACTTGGAACCTGGGTCAGAAGATAGTCCTCTGCTGACGATGTGTCATACATTCTGGTCCATGTGCTCCTCAAAGGCACCATTTTCTGGGCATGAAGTGTTCTGCTGCTTTTTGGAGGAGTAAGAATGCAATCTCGGATAAGCCGGATTCAGAAAATAGGTCATCGGTGTGAGTTGCAATTATTTTCCTTCCAGCTTTCTTTTCTGTGCTTGGTTTAGATCGCTTTTCTGCAAAGGGCAGGCGCAGCTGCCTTGACTGGTGTGCAATAGAGGTGGGTGACCACAGCCACTCTAGCCTCAGGCCCTTGTGAGGCACCACCCAGATTCCTAGGTCCACGCATGGCTAGCATCTGCCTTTTGTTGGGGCTGTTAAAGTCCCATTAAAGGAGTGAAAAAATACCCTCCTCGAGTATTGACTTTTCACACACACACACACACACACACACACACACAGCTTAGTTCATAGCCACTTGATTTGCCACCTGCAGTTTATAATAGAATGGGACGTGTGGGATTATAAACCACTTTATTCTGCACAGAATTTCTCAGCTTGAGGCCAAATTGAAGGGCATTAGTCATCAGTAATTTGCAGTTATTTTTAATGTATTTCACTCAGAGAGGTTTAAGGCAGCTAACGCTAAGATAAATTTCCCCATGCTTTGGTGAGGAAGTGAAAAATCTGATCATTTAGTTAATCGTTTGTCATAGCTGTGGTTATGTATTGTTCCTAAGTGAGTGCAACGTCCTGACTGATTTGTGATTTGGTAACATGACAATCTGAATGATAGTAGATAAATTCAATTATGCCACGATTCTTCCCTCTCTCCCCAATATTTGTATAGGTTTAAGGTTTAAAATTCATAATACATTAGAGAAGGGAAACTAGAGATGAACTCCGAGATCATGGGAATTACCAAGGGAGCCCTGGCCAATGCCAGTTCCTGCCCCGCCCCAAGATTCAGTGTCAGCAGCCTTGGGTTTGAGCAAGTACCCTGAGTGGTGCGTGGAGCAAACTTTGAGAAACAGTGATTAATTCAACCACCTCATTCTTCAGATGAGGAGGGAAGAACAAAGAACTGAAGAGATTTAAGATTTTGCCCAGGGGCCCCTGGGTGGCTCAGTCAATTAGGCCACTGACTCTTGATTTTGGCTCAGGTCACGATTTTGAGGTTAGTGAGATCGTGCCCTGAGTCAGGCTCTGTGCTGACAGCCTGGAGCTTGCTTGGATTCTCTCTCCCTTTCTCCCTGCCCCTCCCCCACGTGCACAAACACTCTAAATAAATTAATTAATTAAATAAACTTAAGAAAAAAATATTTTGCCCAGATCCCAGAAATATAAGGTCTCCTGCTTTCCAGTTCAGTGCACGCCTCACCAGCCAAGAGAGGAATCCCTTGCTTCCCCAGCTCTGGAATTAGCGTGGCACTGCGTGGTTCTCAGCCCCTTCCGCAGTAGCAGAGATCCGGTTCCCTTCACTGGCACGCGCAGGCGGGAGGGAGACCTTCCGGTGAGCATTGCCGCTGCTTCCCGGCCTCCGGGTCCTCCTCGTGGGAGGCCACCTGTAGGGTCCCTCGCTGCTCCCTCGCTCCAGCAGGGCCACCTGCCCAGTTGGAGGTCCAAGAGATTCAACAGCTCAGAAGGACGCAAACCAACTTTTTACTTTTTTTTTTTCCTGCTCCTTGTGACTCCCCAGGAAGGGCCCCGCTCTGCTCAGGGGCCCCTCACAAAGCTCACCTCCTTCCTCAGGCAGCGCCTCCTCACTCCTGTCCCAACCGCAACTTTTGTACCCTTGCCGGTGACGCCTCGGGGAACCCCAGCCCAATCCCGCACGCTCAGCCAGCCTCCTCGGGCTCCGCCGTGAGCATGGTGGTTCCAGAAGTTTCCTCGAAGGCCGAGGTACGCCAGCGGAGCCTTTAAAGGTGGGAAGGAGCTGGAGAATGTTTCCCACCCGGGAATAGCAAGGTGCCTGAGGTGGGAAGGAACGCGGAGCACTGGGCTGGCTGCAAGATGGCAGGTTGCGGGCGAGAGACGAGCAGAAGGTGTGGCCCCAAAGGGAGAGGGGCCTTTCTCGCCAGGGTGGGAGGAGACTGGATCCTGTTCTAGTTGCAATGGCATTTTATGCAACTTTGAAAAAAGAGCCCACTCGTAGCTGTGTGGAGAGCAGACTGTGGGGGGCAGGGGGCAGAACTGAGGCCGGGGACAGGAAGGGAGCCCGGGGCTGTGGGCCAGGGGAGACGAGAGTGGCCTGGACACCTGGAGGAGGTGGCGGGGCTGCAGGGAGCGCCCTGGTGGAGGTGCCTGGCCGAGGTGATGAGCGGTCAGTTTTCTCATTTGCCCAGAAGGCTCTGTGGGGGCCTGCGGTGGCCCTGGTGGTAGTGGTGGTGGTTGTGGCAGATATCCAGATTCAGGAATTTATTTTTAGAGTAGAGCTGACAGGACTTACTGATTGTCCGCAAGGAGTGCTAATTGATTACTTACATCACATGTGAAATAATTGGAACTTGTTAGGAAAAGAAATCTTGTAAATCTGAAAGATTTTCTTCCCATCCATACATAGCCTTAAAATGATCAAATCATATAGTTTTCCATTTTGATCCACGATGTAGCTTGTTGACTGTCTTAATCAGTTTGGGCGATTACAACAGTATATCATAGACTGGGTGGCATAGACAACAGATATTTATTTCTCATCGTTCTGAAGGCTGGGAAATCCAGATGGGGGTTCCAGAACAGCCGAGAGCCCAGGCCCTGGTCTGCTTTGTCCTCACATGGTGGGGATAGAGCAATCATCTCTCTAGTGTCTCTTTTTATAAGGGTATGAATGCCATTCATGAAGTCTCCACCCTCATGACCTAATCACTTCCCAAAGCCCTCACCTTGGAAGACCATCATACTGGGGGTTAGGGCTTCAATGTAGGAATTTTGGGATCATACCGATAGGTAAAAAGCTTTTATTTACCTGCCTAAAAATAGATTTCATTTTTGGAAGCAATTGTACTTTACAAAAACCGTGAGTAGCTGAAAAAGCATTAACAAATAGAATACATTCTGTAAAATCCTTGTGTTTACTGAGAAAAATAACTTCATTTTTCTCTGGTGAAATCCTATGCTTGAAGGTGGAAAGTCATTACTTATACCCCATGGATTGAATCAGTTGTAAATAAACAAATAGATACAAAAATAGTATCTATAGCAATTAGTGCTTAGAAGAAATAAACAGGATTATCTGAGAGAGAATAATAGGGGAAATTACATGGGGTGTTTTTAACTCATCTCTACCATTGTTTCTCAAAGTGGGTGTGGAGTTGAGTAGAGAATGTTAAAATTACTTGAAAGTCCTTGATAAAAATACAGATTCCTCCACCCACTATTGACTCAGAATTGCTGGGGAGTGGGCCCAGAATCTACATTTTCAGTAAGTTGCTGAGGGATTTTTATGAGTGTTGCTGGGTCCTCCCAAACTATCCCAGCCGTGGTTCCCAATTTAAGTCCTCCATTTTCCGGTCTCTCCTTTTGCTTCATCTGTCTGGCAAGCCTTCTGAGCATCTGTGTGTCCAGCTTCAGCTTCCTCTTGAAAGCCCAAGTCAGATGCCATCCCCAAATCCTCCTGGCTGGGTGGACCATCTCCCTCCCAATGTTAGTTGTCGTTAGTCTGTAGTCTACAACCTATAGTGTATACTTACTGCTGTGTAGTGATTTGTGTTTAAGCTGTATCCTTTCACTGTGTGAACCATATGCCCACTTAGGTCAGGACTGAGTCTGATTCATTATAAAGTCTTTCAGTGGCTTGCAAAGAGTGGGTGCTTGGCATACACTTTGTGGAATGTCTGGCTAAGCTCAAGCCTCACTCTCTGGACTGTGGACTTCTGCCACTTGACCCTGTTCTAAACGTCCCAATCATAGCAGGTCAACGCTGTGCTGAGATTGGACAGCCAGTTTTGTGTTCAAGTTCATCTTCTAAAATGAAGGTAACACTGAAGAGTGATAAGGGAGAGTGCAGTGATTTCTAGCCAGCTGCTGTGGATGCACCCTGGCAGCTTGTTTTAGAAAGGCTCCCAGTTGCAATATAATTGAATGAGGGCTCCCCACAACTGATGTATTCAACAAGACATCATAGGATAGGTGGAAAGAGGCTTCCCCAGCACTTTGTTCTGAAAAAACCAATCCATTGTGATCATACCTTCTGGAGATCCTTTTTTGTTGCAATAGCTTTGCTCTTAAGGGATCTTCAAGTGGCACCTCTTTCAGTCTACTATCTGTGTAGCCACCGAAGTAACCTGTTAAAACATGTCAGATCATGCCCTTCCTGCTCAGATCCCACAAATGGCTTTTGATCTCAGTCTAAGTAAAAGCCAGATCCTTACCTTACAGGGGCTGATAAAGACCTACGTGATTTATCTGCTTCTCCCTCACCCCATATCTCTCTGACTCCACCACCTACTTCTCTCCCTTCTCTTCTCTTATTCCAGTGTAGCCTGCAACTGGCTTCTCGCTATTCCTTGAATATGCTAAGTAAACTCCTGCCTCAGGGCCTTTGTACTTATTGTATCCTCTATCTGTAATAGTTGCCCCCCAGAGTTTTACTCTTCCATCTTTTTCCTGTCATTTCTCAAATGTATCCTGCTCAGTGAGTCTTCCTTGGTCTTGTTACCACCCTGCCTGTCACCCACTCTGACTTTCTGGTCACCTTTCCTACTTTATTTTTCTCATAGCGATTGATTACTACCTATCATCTATATATTATACTTATTTATCTTGTTGATTGTCTCTCTCCCCCTCCTAGAATATAAGCTCCATGAAGGCATTGTTTGGGTCTGGTTTTTTTTTTTTAATGTTTTTATTTATTTTTGAGAGACAGAGAGAGACAGAGCACTAGTTGGGGAGGGGAAGAGAGAGAGGGACACACAGAATCTGAAGCAAGCTTCAGGCTCTGAGCTGTCAGTACAGAATCCTACCCAGGGCTTGAACCCATGAACCGTGAGATCATGACCTGAGCTGAAGTCAGACGCTTAACTGACTGAGCCACCCAGGTGCCCCATGGTTGGTTTTGATCATTGTTGTATCTTCAACACCTAGAAACATGCCAGACACATAGCAGATGCTCATTAAACATTTCTTAAATCAATGAGGCAGAGTAGGGTAAAAAAAAAAAAAAATTAAATCCTGGCTTCTAGCTTAACTTCCTTAATCTTTCCATGCATCAGCTTTCTTATCTGTAAAATAGAAATAGTAATAGTTACTTCCTCATGGAGGTGTGGCATGTGGTATAATGTCCAACATTCAGTATTTACTCAGCAAATTCCCTATGATAGATACGGTTTTACAATGTTACGAAAAGGGTATCTAGTGGTGATATTCCTCTTTTCCAGCTAGCAGATTTTTCCACGATGTAATAATAAATAATGTATTTTGTGCTTCCTATTTGTTGAGACTACCACACAACTTTAAGAGGTGAGTGCTTTCATTATTTCCATTTTATGGATGAAGAGACAGAGGCACAGAAGGGTGAGCAATCCTCCCCTTGCCAGTATAGCTAGTAAGTGTAGAAGCTGGGATTTGATCAAGTTCAGGACTAGAGACCATATTCTTTACCTTATTTTTCATTGCTTCTCAGTATGTACATGAGTGGAAAAGAGAAGAAAAGGAGTCGTTGTCGGTTGACTTGTCTCCTCCATAGGAGCATGAGAGAGGTTCAAAGATAGATGGTGTTGGGTGTTCTTCTCACCTCTTTGGTGGAAGTAATTCTTTTGCTCCAGCCAGATCTTGTCAGGGCTCATTAATTCCCTCTCCAGCTGCCCATGGTCCCTTTGTCGTGCCTTCAATTAATCCTTACCTGGAAGCGGTGCCAGGGGATGTCTTTGGTTGTCACAATGGAAGGGGTATACAGTCTTTCCCACAATCCACACTCGACTAATCCAAGGCATGCACTTTCTTCAGGGGTCAGCTGAAGTCATTGCTTTGAGACTGCAAAATACAGCCTTCCATATTTAACTATACTCAACCTCTTCTTTTGTTTCACAAATGTCTGTTGAGCTGATATAAAAGTAGAGGGGACGCATATGAATTAGTCTCTCTGCCTTGTTTGGGACCTCATTTGGGATCTGAGGTTTATTCACAGACCGACACCACAAGGCAGCTTATCATATATGAATACTATAGAGTTTCAAAGGAAAAGGAGCTGCCTATTTGTGGAGGGATAAATGAACATGAGCTGGCTCTTGACAGGGTGGTAGGACTCCTGATTAATGGATATGGTGGGATGAGCATTCCTGGTGGTAGAAATCATTCAGACAAAATTACAGAGGTGCAGACATCCAAGGATGGTTTAGGAAATGGTGAGGGGTTTAGTTGAAATTCATCATAAGCTTGATACAGGGAAATAAGAGGAATTTTTAAATTTATTTTTTATTTTTTAGAGAGAGAGCATGTGAGTGGGGGAGAGGGGCAGATGGAGAGACAGGATCCCAGGCAGGCTCCATGCTCAGCACAGAGCCCGATGCAGGGCTGAATCCCACCACCCTAGGATTGTGACTTGAGCCGAAATCAACAGTTGGATGCTCAGCTGACTGAGGCACTCCGGTGCCCCTGAAAAGAGTTTTAAGATAAGATTGGAAGGCTGCATTTAGGTTATGGAGGTCTTAAATATGTGACTGAAGAATTTGGACTTTAATTTAGCAATAGGAGGCCATCACAGGTTACTTTTTTAAGTAAGGTTGTGACATGAATGAATCAATGGTTGTGTGTGTTTATTTGCAATTATATTTACAGTTAACAGTGGTTATTTCGAGTGTTGTAGCATTTTTCTTTGTTTATTTTTCTTCATTTCCTTACTGTTCTATGAAACTACAATGGTTTTTTAATTAAGAAAACCTCACTGGTTCTTTTTTTTTTTTTAATTTTTTTTTTTTAATGTTTATTTATTTTTGAGACAGAGACAGAGCATGAACGGGGGAGGGGCAGAGAGAGAGGGAGACACAGAATTGGAAGCAGGCTCCAGGCTCTGAGCCATCAGCCCAGAGCCCAATGCAGGGCTCAAACTCACGGACCGCGAGATCGTGACCTGAGCTGAAGTCGGACCCTTAACCGACTGAGCCACCCAGGCGCCCCAAGAAAACCTCACTGGTTCTTAAAGTTCTTTTTTTTATTTTATTTTATTTTTATTTTTTTATTTTTTATTTTTTATTTTTGGGTCAGAGAGAGACAGAGCATGAACGGGGGAGGGGCAGAGAGAGAGGGAGACACAGAATCGGAAACAGGCTCCAGGCTCCGAGCCATCAGCCCAGAGCCTGACGCGGGGCTCGAACTCATGGACCGCGAGATCGTGACCTGGCTGAAGTCGGACGCTTAACCGACTGCGCCATCCAGGCGCCCCTAAAGTTCTGATTTTTAATCTTGTATTCGACAAGCATTTATTGAACACTTATTATACAATGGACATTTGCCTGTGAGGCAGAAAAAAATGAGGAAGGCATGACACGTATTCTCTAGGAGCCCACTGGTGGAAAAGACCAACATGTGAACAGTGAATGTCAGGCAATGTGGTAACTGCTAGAAAAGAGTAGGTGATACATAAAGGAAAGGTCACCTCTAATGGGAAGATTAAGAAAAGCCTCCTAGAAGAGATGACATCCAAGCTGTGCTTGAATGTATTCTTTGTAGCCACGTGTAGATGGGTTCTGTTTGTTAAGCCAGTTCCTAAAAATGGGCCTAGTCTCTTACCAGCCTTTACCATTGTATCACACACTTGCTTATATGATAGTTTGGAATTATATTCTAGTTTGTTCAAGCTTATATGATATGTCTTTTCTTATTTGATGTGTCTCTGGGTGTTTATTATATTTAATATTTATGCAAATTCCCTCTGAGCTTCCACTGTTTACTTTTCTGATTGCTTTTTAAAAGCTATTCTCTAGTTTAAAAACATTCTTCTATGGTTTGTAGTTCATACAGGGTATATTATAACACTTAGACAAGTTATTCTGAATAACATACTCAGAAATGAAAATCTTAATCATAAATTTTCTCACAAGTCTAAAATGTTGCTGGACAAGTTTCTATTTAAATCATACTCGCTAGGCTTGACTGACTGCAGGAGTTCACAGGGTACATGCTTCAGATTGCTTCATTTTCAGCAAGGTAAGGCTGCACCTCCACTATAAAATAATACAAGATATTCAAAAAGGGTACAGGCCAGGCTTCTTTGGGGTTCTTAGGAATTAAAACCAGTTTATGCGGAGTTAGATTGGCTTGTGAGAAGAGAGAGCTTCTTAGAAGAATGTAGTAAGAAATTTCATGGATGTCTAAGGACAGACAAAGCTTAGCAGACCTCAGAGGGCCTGGGTGTAGAATTGGTAGGGAACCCACTTACCAATCCTCTTTTAAGCATGGTCCTTTTGGTTTCTTTCTTCTCTACTTTTTTGGTTTCTTTCTTCTCTACTTTCTTCTTCTCAATGTGGGTTTCTACTGCTTCACATGATTTCTGTTCTCCCACAATCTCAGCAGGCATCTGGGCCAGAATAATCTCCTTGTAGGGATCTCTTATTTGTTAAAAAAAATTATTTAGTTTTGAAAATAAAATAACATATGCACTAGCTCAAAAAATAACGAGTAGTATAGAAAGGTATAAATTTTCTCAAAATTATATTAATCTCTTCCCTTCCTGATAGCTCTTTCTAAAGTGTAAGAGTTTCTTTTGTAGTTTTCTGGAAAATTCAAACATAAAGATACACCCATATATAGATACACACACATAAACATACACATAAAGTAGCTGTAAGTATAAACACTTTTATTTACAGAAGTTACCATCTTTACATACTGTTCAATGCTTCTTAAAAAACATAATTGTTTATTTTGTTATTCTTTACATATTAATTAACACAAAACTCATTTCCTTCCTTTTAAATGATTATATGTAGTTATATGGTATTTCATTTTATGTAATTATTACGATTTATTGCATAGTCTCTTCATAATGATGGACCTTACAGTTGTGTCTAGTTCTACTAGGAACAGTGCTACAATGAACATCCTTGCATATTTATCTATTAGAAGTTTCATAGAGTTTTAGCTCTTTCATTTGTTCTATGATCAATTAAAGTTACTTTTTGTATGTGAGAGGAAGAGGTGGAGAAACCTCTTTTCTTTCTGTATATGGCTATACAGTTGTTTTAGCACTGTTTGTTGAAAAGCTTTCCTTTCTGATAATATATAATATGATTGATTTTAAAATACTGACCTTGTATCTTGTATTTTTAATAAACTCACTGATTAGTTCTACTAGCTTTATGTAAATGTCATCGTATTTTTTAGATAGATGAACATGTCATCTGCACATAAAGTCTATTTGGTTCTTCCTTTCTAATCTCCAATCTGGATGCTTTTAATTTCTTTTTCTTGCCTTATTGCACTGGCTCCCCCACAATATTGAATAGAACTAGGGAGAGCAGACATCCTTGCCTTCTTCCTGATCTTAAGGTGAAAGCATTCAGTTTTTTACAGTTCAGTGTGATGTTAACTCTAGGGTTTTTATAAATGCCTTTACCAAGTTGAAGAAATACCCTTATATTTCTAGTTTGCTGAGCATTAAATAAAATCCTGAATGGATATTGAAGTTTTTAAGTGCTTGTTCTGTATCTGTTGAGGTGATCACATGGTTTTTCTTTTTTAGTCTGTTCATATGATGTATCTAAGTGTTCTTCTCTGACTGAAATGAAATTTACAATTAAAAAGTACTTGAAAAGAAGTTTTATGTTGGATTGTACTCTGATCTGTATCTGTTGGGTTAACCATATTGATTGTATTATATATATTTCTTATTTTGTCTTCTGGTTTTGTTATGGGTGGCAATGTCTGTTACTATTACTGTGTTTTGTTGGTTTCTCCTAGAGGTTTAAGTTTTTATGAATTTTGACACTTTGTTTTTGGTGGTGAAAGATTTTATAACATGTGTAAGCACACTATTGATTTAAACTCTGGTGATTCTAATAATGTATAGAACATTTCCTAGTGCATAGTAATTGCTCAATTATTATTACTGAACGTACAAATAACCCTTTATGTTCTTTAATAGTTTTTCCCTTGAATTTGCTCTTTTCTGATATTAACATTATGATTTTTTTTCTTTTTTCTTACCATTTGACTGGTTTATCTTTGATATCCTTTTTACTTTTAACCTTTCTGAATTATAAAGAGTCTCATGGAGAGTTTATTTTAGATGTGGATCTCTACAGATTTGGTTTGTTCTGTATTTTGGCTTCATTGAGAAATCTTATATTTATTTATTATAGGATGCATGCTTCTTAATTTACATTATATTTTCTGTTTTTAATGACTCCCCATCCCTACCCCAGCCCCATCTCTTTTGCCATGGATTGTCTTTTCTTTGTATGTTTTTTTATGTGTCAGAAGAAGTAAGTGTACTTTTTATGATAATGTCAGAGATTTATAGTCTATTTTTTGGTCTTTTAAACTTCTTTTATACATTGACATAGGGGTTTTAAACTCTGTTTATCAATTTATCAATTATCTGTTGCCTACTGAGATGGGTAAGAAAATTAACACATATATTTTCTCCTTATTTTTGCTAATGTTGGTTAGCTTTATAATTTCAAGTAGTATCCTTAAGTATCAATTTCTTGCTTTATCATCTTTAGAAAGTAATGTGAGGAAATTCTACCGTTATTTTTCCCTCTACCTCCCCCCATACTGTTGAATTTGGTTTATTATTAGTTTTTATTGTTGAAATATATAACATTCTCGGTGTGAGGTAAATGTACATCATACTGTTGTTTAACCTTATTTCTAAATGTAAATAGGTTCAGACCTATCGGACTTTATACTAGAGCTCCACGTTTATCTCTTGGTTTGCTGGATTTGGCATTCAAGTCATTTTTTTTTTTTTAAGTGGGACTCACGGAGTCACTGAGCTGTTGCATGTCTGAAAATGTCTGTTGTCTTTATACTTGAACGACAAATTGGCTAAATATAAAAATATTTGTTCACACTTTTTTCTCCTTCAGAACTTTGTACGTATAGGTTACATATATTCTCATATTGAGTATTGAGTGGAGGGGAACCTAAGCTTTTGTTCTGTTGCTTTTTCTTTGTTTTGTGGTGTGTGTGTGTGTGTGTGTGTGTGTGTCTATATTGGTTCTGTGTACCTGAAAGATTCTCTCTCTGCTGTGATATTCAGTAGCTTTATCAGGAAATGTCTGTCTCTCTGAGACTTGTTCACCTTGTTCTCTGATGTAGGGGCACTCGCACTGGGCATTAGGTGCAATCATGGTTGATGGATATTGATTTTGCTCTTCTTTCTGAAATACTGTTTAAAGTGCTGTGCTAGGGTCATCCCACCTGGCAGGAGCCATCTTTTCTGCATATCTTTAGAAATGTAATTTGTTTTAGAATAGAACCTTGTTACTTCTTCTACTTCCTTTTATTGACCCACATAGCCTAGTTTTGAGTAATTATAGAATACTTTCTTAATAAATTCTTATTGAATATATAAGTGAATGAGCCTTGACTCATTTCCCTGCTGCTAATTCTCCCCCTCTGACTGTTTCTTTCTAAATTGGGAGTGTTGCTGAGGTTTTTCAGAATTTTGTCTGTTCACCGACTCCGAAACCCACCACACCTCTAGGGAAAGAGAGCCTGGTTGAGAACAGCAGTTGACTGTGGGATCTCCCATCTCTCACTCTCCCTGAATTCTGTTTTTCACATATTATGGCATGACATTGTGTCATTTCTTTTGTTTAATCGCTGCTAATGTATCTTTGCTGGATTTCAACATTTTGTTGTTAACATCGTTCATTCACTTAGTTTTAGAGAAAGTTGTTACCTGACTTCACTGTTGCACCTTACCCCAGAAGTCTTAAGGGTTTTCTAAACAGGTTTAGAACCTCAAAAGCAGAATTGAGTTTGTTATTTTTACTTATATTTGTTGTAGAACCTAATCTAGGGCTTGCATACAATTAGCGTTTAAAAACTCCATACAGAATACACAGTGATAAATTTCATGGTAATTTTGTCTAATCTATGACCTGTTGTTGAAAGAAAGGGAGATGGTGTACAATCGCCTTGGAATCACCAGGTCTAGTTTTTTTGATTAATCCAAATTAGTCCAAAGAATTGACAGGCAAAGCACAAAGAAAGAAAGAGCAGTGGGACAGGGAAGAAAAAGCCACACTTCAGAATGAGGATGTTTAGTGCTCACTTCAACCCTGGAAGAATTGAGCTCATCTGTTTGTTTTTGACCCCATGTCGATGTCAGCTCTTAGAGCCTCTGAAAAGACACAGGTGAATGAACAGGGAATTTTCCAAGAGCATTTTCCTCCCTTGGATTAGTATTACTTTTTCCTTCTTCACTAAACACATCCGTTTTAAGGGCACCAGGTGAGATTTGTTGCTTGGATTCTCTTTCTTGCCAAAGTCAAAGCTCACCATGGACTATTCTTTATTTTTCTTCTAGGCCCTTCACCAGTGGCATAGGGACTGCCCACCCAGCTGGTTAGTGTGTGTTTCTCTCTTCTTTTATGTGACTCTGTGTTTATAGCCTTGGGCAGATTCAGCTTCATGCCATGGGGCAGTTTCTTTCTCAGGGACAAGATGAAAAAGATTATAGATCTTTGTGGTGATGAGTCTTTTTGTTCATTTCAGCGTCTGTAAATTGATGTTCTTTTTCTTTTCTTCCTTCAAGAAGAAAGAACAGGAGTTGGATGGACAGAGGAAGGTCACTTGCCTTCTTCTGCCTATTGATTTTCTTGTGCTGTTCAGCAGTTCACTAGTTCCTCCTAACTATAGTTCTGTATTTAGCGGCAGTTTGGGCTGGGACATCAGCCACAGAGGGGCATTGCCTGTGCCTCAGTCAGCTAGAGGTGGATTGGGAAGGTGACTTTCTGACAGTATGAATGTGGGTGCTTTAGAATCAAATGCTGGTGTGTATTTTTGTTGGTTAAAAATTTACTGTTTCTTACATGAGTAAAGTGCTAGCCTTCATGAGACTTTGAGACTTTAGAATATCATGGAGAGTGGTGGTGGAGAAACTCTTTAGGGAGGTAGATTTGACCAAGTGTATAAATTCCAGAATGTACACTGACATACATTAGTTACACTGAATTTTAAAAACTTTTTATTATGGGGGGCACACTTGGTTGAGTGTCTGACTCTTGATTTTGGCTCAGGTCATTGATGTCACGATTCGGTTCATGGGATGGAGCCCTGTGTCGGGCTCTGCACTGATGGTACGTCGTAGCCTGCTTGGGATTCTCTCTCTTCCTGTCTGCCCCTCCCCTGCTCACACACACTCTCTCTTTCAAAATAAATAAACATTAAAAAAAATAAAAATAAATAAAAACTTTTCATTATGGAAATTGGAAAACATACAAAAGTAAACAGAATATAATCATGAACCCCCATGTGTTCAGCTTTAGTAATTACTCCTCACGGCCAACGTTGTGTCGTGTAAATGCCCCTTCTTATTTTTTCCTCATATTGTGGCACCTGTAAATATTTCATTGTGTATTGCTAAAAGATAAGGAAACTTTTAAAAAATATAACCACAAATACAATTATCACAGCTAAAACAAAATTAACAATGCTTCCTTAGTATCATCAAATAATTAATCAGTGATCTGAATATCTGATAAATGTTACATATTTTTTTGTGTGTGAATCCACTTTACTTCACATTTGGTATGTATTTTAAGCCTCTTTTAACCCTAAGGTTATCCTTCTCAATTTATTTTTGTTTGCAACTTAATGTTTGAAGAAATTGGATCATTTGTCTGGGAGAGTTTCTTGGAGAGATTTAGGGTCTGGATTTTGCTTACTGTACATGGATGGTATTGTCTAACATGTTGCTCTGCCCTTATTGAAATACAGTTGACACACAATGTCACATTGGTTTCAGGGGTGCAACATAGCGATTCAACAGTTCTGTGTGTTATGATGTGGTTGCCCTGTCCCTTTTTATTCCTGTAAATTGGTAATCTGGAAGATCAGATTTGGGTTTAATTTTTTTTGGAAATACCATTTCTTAGGTAGTGGGATGTTCTTCTATCAGGAAGCCTAATGCCTGACTTTGTGTGTGTGTGTGTGTGTGTGTGTGTGTGTGTGTGTGTGACACTAGAAATCTATGGAATCATGTTTGACAAAACCTAACTATGGAACATTCTGTGGCTTATTTTTTAAAACCATGTTCTCTGCTGATGATTGAAACTAGAACTCCTAAGGAAGTCTTTAGACATTCAATCCTGATAAGATAAAGCAGCAGCTGTGCTATTAGTTTACAGCCATATGTGAAACTCCTCACCACAGTGTGATGTGTAACCTGGGCAAGCCACCCCTCTCTTGTCGGAGCAGGGATCTGGAACTGAGCTGGCGGTGTGAGATCTGCCCCCGTTGTTGGCAACAGGCAGAGGTCATGTTTGGTCCATTTGTACTTACCAACAGAAAGAATATTCTCAACCACCAAAAAGAGACATAGCTTCTGCTCCCCAGGAGTTTGCCTTCACAAAACAAAACAGGACAAGAAAAAGACAATTATTCTTAGCTTCCAAGGGATTGTGTTACCACAAGGATAGAGTCTCTTACTAAATCAACCAATTCCCTGGTCTGTCTCTTCCTCTTTCTCTCTCCCTCTCTCTCATCAGCTTAAATAATGAGAAGTTTGGCTGTTTCCTAGATAATTGGCTAATGATGTGTGAAAAAGATAGGAAAATATTGCTTTAATACTGTGTACCCCCCTTTCACTCAATGAGGATATCTTTCCCAGGTGATGTCCTCTTTGCCTTGCTAATAGCTATTCCTGATAGTGGAAGGATGTGGGTGCCACAGTAATACAGGGCAGCAGAATCTTGCTCTGAGAGAGTGGTGACTTTGATAAGAAATCCATTTGTGGCATCGACTTACATAATACGACTACATGCAAAAACAAAAAGTGTTCATCAGGTCTCATTTTAGAGCAGCTGCACACATAGACACGGCCAGGCCGATAGGACTTCTGATTGGCTTGTAAACTGCTCAGGCCCACCCTGTGCTGACAAATGTATCACTTTCTTGTGCCAAGACAGACTAGTCCTGTCTGTCTTTCAAAGAGGGTAGTAGCCTGTATAACCTGAGGTTGGTAGACTCCTGAGGGGTTACCCCTTCATTTCAAGTCCACACAAATTCCAGGGATTGTGGGAGTCCCAGGTGCCTCTGTGGGGACTTTGGAGGTTCTGCAGAGTCCTGAGGTCTCAGGTTCATCCCCTCACTCCTGGCTCTTTTTCCGTCAGTCCTGACTATTTCCATGAGGTCCAGCTCTGTCATGTGCCAAACAGACATTGGCAGAAGTGCAGTGTCCCCTCAGGGTTAACATTCTGACCAGGAGCAGCTTTTTGGTTCTCAGAAGGGCTATTCCAGCTGCCTCCCCGGAGCAGATTATTAACCACGTTTATGGAGCTGTATAAACAGCCACTGTTTGGGCTGACTGTTTAATCAATTGTCAGAGAGTTGATAGAGTCGGGTATTGATTTTAAAGAGAGAAGGACTGGCAACCTTATTCTGTTGCGCTTTTATTTAACCTTGTCTGTGGATGCCCAGATAGACATGGTGGGCATGGCAGTGGAACCTGGTCTTCCTCATCTCACTCGTCATTGCTGCTAACTGTAGATGAGTCTCTCCATGTGAGTTGTTTTTGTTCTAGGGGGTGGGGGGCAAGGAGTGCAGGTTGCCGTCTGTTAGGTCTGTGGGCATTTGGCTTCCATACGATTGGGAGTATTTCCACCACAGAACTTTTGAATATTTGGTGCAGTTGGTCAGACAGGATCATTGTTAATTAGCTGACTCCCTTTCTTCTATTCTGTGGAACAAAGATCACAGGATCAGGCGTAGGGAGGCCCACGTTGCCATTCCTACGTTGCTAGTAAGCAGTCGTGACACCAATCTGGGTTTTATTTTCTTCATCTACAAAACAAAAGTGTATTGGTTTGCTAAGGCTGCCATAACATAGTTCCCCAGAGTGGGTGGCTTAAACAACAGAAATGTATTTCCTCCCAGTCCTGGAGTCTGGAAGTCTGAGATCGAGGTACTGGCAGGGTTGACTCTTTCTGAGGTCTCTCTCCTTGGCTTGTACATGACCCACCTTCCCTGTGTCCTCACATGGTCTTCTCTCTGTGTATGTGTGCGTCCTAATCTCTTACAAGGATACCGGTCATATTGGATTAGGGCTCTGCATATGACCTCATGTTCCCCTAATTACCTCTGTAAAGGCTCCGTCTCCGAATATAGTCACGTCTGGAGGTACTGGAGGTTCGGACTTCAACGTATGAATTTGGGGGAATACAATTTAGCACATACCAGAGGGGAAGGGAGGATGGGGTGGGGGTACTTAAACAATGACTTTCTGATAATGCTCTGAGGAGGCCTCAGAGACTAGGGTACAGGCTATCTCAGTGTGCCTAGTTGTGAGAGGTTTTCCAGGACACAAGATTTTTAGTGCTGAAGCTGAGGCAGTCCTAGGTGAACCAGGATAGTCACCCTCCATGTCTCCCATACGGGGCACAGGGTTCCCCAGCCTGCCTCAGCCAGACCTGGGCTACTTCTTTCTGCTTAAACACCAGCATTCTAAGTGTTTGAATTTAACAAAAGGGTTTGTGGCCAAAAATCATTAGAAAACCACTTGATTCAATGGCCTTCAGAGTCCTCTCCCGCTGCCACATTCTGTGATTTAATTTCTTTTGCACACACCAAATTCCAGCCATTTTTCTGAAACTGTTAACTGATTGGAGTAAAACTAATTTGGTTCTCGTTAGTTCATGGCTAAAAGTGAAGTAAAAGAGGAAACTGTTGAGCCTTGCCTATTCTGAACCAGAACTAGGTGCTCTGCTTTTATGATGCCAGATGCCCTCTTTGGGCTCCCATTATGCTCACTTGACTCTGCTATCATCTTTTTTTTTTTTTAATTTTTTTTAATGTTTATTCATTTTTGAGAGAGAGACAGAGTGTGAGTGGGGGAGGGTCAGAGAGAGAGGGAGACACAGAATCCAAAGCAGGCTCCAGGCTCTAAGCTGTCAGCACAGAGCCCGATGCAGGGCCCAAACTCACAAGCCACGAGATCATGACCTGAGCTGAAGTTGGACGCCCAACCAACTGAGCCACCCAGGTGCCCCGACTCTGCTGTCATCTTGCAATCCTTCTTGCAACTCTGTGAAGATGTTGTATCACCAGTCACAGCAGCCCCATGATGCCAATGAAGAAACTGAGGCGCAGAGACATGAGTAGCCAGTTCACATCTCAGGGCTGGTCAGGGAAGGAAGGGCCAGGATCATGCAGACAGTTTGACTTGAGCACTACTCTGTCAGGACACCGAGCCTAGGTGTGAGTGTCCCTGCTGGCGGGGGAACGGGGACTACCCTGGCAAGTGTAAAGTAATTCCATCTAGGCTGATGGGCCAGATTCTTCTCTCTGGGAAACACATCTCTCCCCTCCTCACAACTCTCCCAAACCTGTCTGGCCTTGACCAGTAACCCTGGCTAGTCCAACGTTTTGCTGTTGTAGAGGCCAGGCCTGGAACAGTTCTCAAGGTGTTGAGAGGTTTTAGGGATCTCACAATAAGAAGCACTGAAACACACGGTGACATAGTTATTTTCTTGCTAATTCTTTTCAGGTCTTCTGATGACGTTAAAGGAAAACCTTGTGCTTGTCTTTAATTCCTTTCCAGCATTTGATGAGCTATCTCCCTTTTTTTAGAAAGAAAGAGCATGGGGTAGCAGAATCTGGCTGAACTTTTGAATAGCTCTTTATTATTTCTAGCATAATTATCGTTTTGTGGTTAGTTTCAATATATGGCAGATGATACTGGTTTTGCATTTAGGGTAGAGATAAAAGTGCCTTTAAAAGATATTTACTAATATGAAAAAGCAAGTAATTTAAACATATTTAGTAAATAATAGCATAGGTAATGTACAGATGGTAAAAATAGTGAAGCATGTGGTGAGAAAGATTGATTTTGTTAAACACTGGGCAGGAGGAAAGGCTGGAGTTTATTCAAAACTTGAAACTAACCGATGAAAGGCAGGAGTTATTTGACCAGCCAGTCTTTTGGGGTCAGTGCCTCAGCCCAGGGTAAATATTGCCTGGGCTCTTGAGGTACTGATTGTAGGCTCCTTTGAAGCATGGTGTGCCTGCCAGGTGAACTCTGGAAAGACAGTTTCTTTCCAGCATCAACCCCACAGTTACTGGGATTTTATTTTGTTTTGGTAATGGTTTTCAGTATCTTTGAAATGCCCCCATCAGAAAGGTTAGGGATAAAAACTGGATTCTTGTGGCAGGTCAGAAAGCTGCACTGTGAGAGGATGCAGTATCGAAAATGATTAGAATTAGAAGTGCAGATTGGAATGCCCAAGATGAGGCAGAAGTGCTCAGCCTGGGTAGCTACCAGGCCCCTGTGTGGGGATTGGATGTCATGACTTTTGCTGTTGGAGTCTGGCCCCTCTGCTGGGATTAGAAGCAGACAGGTTTGGGACCCTTCATTAAGGAGCAACTGAACTTAAAGAGGATCAGTCTTGGGGACTTTATTTGCCTGTCAAGCTGTTGGTACTTAACTCCATAGGGCTGTGTTCTTACTAAATAGGCAAAGTGAGTTTGCATCACCTGGTTAACTACTCAGTGTGATTCCCACACAGGGCTATTGCTGTATGGGTGGAGTCTGAGCTTGGCTAATCCTTGCAGGACCCAAGACCTGGGCAGCAATGCTGGACTTTGACTGATGCCTGGTAGGGGCACCAGATCCTCCTTCCTAGTAGCCTACACTTTGCACATGGAGGTTGGAGACTGGTGTCCAGTGACCATCAACAACGAGGTCTGGTCGTAGTTATAGAACCTGAGCACAAAGATCTTAGTCCTTTAGCTTTCAGACACTTCCCCTAGAGGTAGCCTAAAATGAGAACTGTCCAGTCGTGACCAGTTGTCCTCTTTGGCCCTCTTGCTTCTTCCTGTAGTGCTTATAGAATCTCCTCTTTTAGAATCATGTTGCCCACTCCTCCACTTTCTACCACCATTACTTAAGAAAACTTCAAATACCCTTTGTTTTTTTTTTAAAAAAATCTACTTAAAATAAAAGGGGAAAATAAAAAAGAAAAAAATACCTTAAGATTGCTAGTTAAGAAGTGCAACAGCACATAACTTTTTTTCTCGCCATCAGGAAACATCTGTATGGATTGTTTCATTACAACCCCACGATGCTTGGACTTGAATCGCTTCCAGATCCCACCGATACCTGGGAAATTATAGAGACCATAGGTAAAGGCACCTATGGCAAGGTCTACAAGGTAACTAACAAGAGAGATGGGAGCCTGGCTGCAGTAAAAATTTTGGATCCAATCAGTGTAAGTAATGGTAGTAAATTGCAACCACAATATAGTGTTTTATGCACATTGAGCATTCAGCTTCTTTTCCTGGTTCTAGGGATGATTTTCATGAAACCTGGCATGAAATCTCAGAATGAGTCATGATTTGTCAGCTCATCTGCATGAAGGGACTCCATTTGGAGTTAAAAATCTCCTTGAATTTCTGTTTCTTGTCCATTTTACTGTTGTTTTAGTTTTGACCCTCTGAGTTCATCAGTAGTTATTTTCTTGGAAAGAGTAATGTATTTCACTCCTTTCTACAGAGGCTAGTCTCCTTGTAAGCTACAAAGATCTAGATTTGTGGTATTCATTCATCTTAGCCTGGCATCTTCTTCCAGAGCACTGAACACCGAGGTTATAATGCTGGAAGCTGTCTTGCACAGTGAGGTTATAGGTGTTCTATCCTGGGTTGGGTCCCTTCCAGCTACTTCTCCTTAACTGCTTTGAAAATTCAGACATTTGAAAATAAAAATAGATATTTATAGTAGTATTATTGAATAAGAAAAGATATAATAAAGACATTTTATTGTTGTAATAATTAGAATGTTTTAATTGGGATCTAAATGTCCATTGTTAAGTATTTTCGAGATACAATAATGATGACATTAAAAATATACAATATGCTTTATTAAGTGATATCATGCCTGTACCCACCCTGACACATTAGACTTAATCTGGCATGTATTTTTTACCCTGTGCAGGATATGGATGAAGAGATTGAGGCAGAATACAACATTTTGCAGTTTCTTCCTAATCATCCCAATGTTGTAAAGTTTTATGGGATGTTTTACAAACCGGATCACTGTGTGGGAGGACAGCTGTGGCTGGTCCTGGAGGTAAGAGGCTCCCGTTGGGTAACCATCCATTTAAACAGAGCACCAGGGACAAGCAGATGCAATGTTGCTTAAATAGTGTAAGATACACATGTGAGGAGTTGGTCCCTCCTGTGTGTCATAAGTACCTTACCAGATGTGGCGTTCTCCTCCGGAGTTCTTATAGGTAGGCTGTGTGCTGAAAATGTTCATGTTTCTCTGCTTCATGTTAACAATCTTTTCTTCTCCTACCGAGTGAATATAGGAGTGCAGCTAGAAAAGGTTATTTTCTTCCTTAAACTGGGAACATTTCGTAGAAAACACGTTCCAAATGATTGCAACTCATTTTCAAAAATTGCTAACCCAAGGTTTATTGGACTCATCAAGTTGGGATTAGTCCTTTCATATTCATTAATCTTCATCTTAGATCAGGTTCCCTCAAAACAGACTGAGCATCATGTGTGGCAGGTTTACTGGAGAGTTCTTGCAGGAGCTAGACCTGGAAGGAAGTGAGGAGAGCAAGACTGGGTGAGGGAGACCTGGAATAGCAGTGCAGTTGCAACAGAGGTCTCTGCCCATCCTCTAGGAGTTAGAGAGCGTGGATGCTTTTGTAGAGCTGTCCTGGGTTGTACCTCTGCATCAGCCAGTCACAGCTGTGTGCCACCCTGAAGGGGGTGTGACCTTAGGGGAAGCAGTTCCCTGGAGCCAGGGGAAATTCCTAGTGAGTGGTGCTGTTGGGAACTGGGAGTAGCCAGTGTTCCTGGCAGCATTCCCTCTGAAGAAGAAATCTGAAAGGAGTACCACTGTATCCACTGTGATCCTGCCTTTTTTCTTCCTTATTAATGGTAATGAATGTGTGTATCTGGGTGTAAAAGAGTCAATTACCTACCATTCCATTCCTCATGAGACTAAAATAGCTAAGGTGTAATAATGATAATATATAAAGTTAGTAAATTAAGACAGGTCTGTCGCCTCATGCTCACTAGGCCCAGCCTGATTTGTTCTGGATTCTGCCCCTCTGAACCAGCAGATGCCCCGTGCCTGAGCTCCCATATGCAGTCCAGGAGCACGTGCACACATGTGAAAGCTTAAGAGAGAAGCACCAAGCAAGAAGAGGTCAGGCCTCAATTCATCATCTACCCTCTTGTCCGAATCTTTTGCCTGGCTGTGAGAGGGCCTGGGCATAGAACAATATATACTGGCTGCCATGGCAACTGTGTATGGAGAATTCATTTGTTATATTCAAATGGGGTAATCTGCAGGGACACCACTTTGTACATTTCTGTCGTATCAATTGCCTTCCTCAGAATATGACTATGTAAGTGGCTTTGGTTTTCAAAGATCATCTTTGTCTATTTAGTTGGCTGGTTGTCATATATCACGTTCTCATAGTATCATCTTTTGGATTTTATTATTCCCTACCCCTTCCCTGAAAACATATTTTATCCAGACAGTGAGCTCTAGAATAACGTTAATTTTTTTTAAAAAATTTTTTTAACGTTTATTTTTGAGACAGAGAGAGACAGAGCATGAACGGGGGAGGGTCAGAGAGAGGGAGACACAGAATCTGAAACAGGCTCCAGGCTCTGAGCTGTCAGCACAGAGCCCGACACGGGGCTCGAACTCATGGACCACGAAATCATGACCTGAGCCGAAGTTGGCCGCTTAACCAACTGAGTCACCCAGGCGCCCCAACATTAATTTTTAAAATGCTGTTTTTCTTAGAACATGGAAAGTATTGTTTCTAGGGTGTCTGATTATATTCTTCTTCAGCTCTCTAGGATCTCCATGTCTTAAATCTCATTGCAATTTAATAATGGAAGTACAGTGACCAAGAAATCTTAGTTTCAGTTCATTTTCACCCCCTGACTGAAAAAGGCTGTATGTTCAGACATGGAGAACTGGAATTTCCAGGAATTTTCCAGGACTTTAAAAGAGGCCGCCCCTTGATGTGACCAGGCAGGCAGGTAGGCTTTTCAGGCCTGTGGCCACCTGGAGAATAAATGCTCTTCCTGATGAGGATATTGAACATCAGCCCCTCAGGCATGGCCACGGCAGCCAGAAAGGGCTGGGCATGGCCTTGAAAGACGAGAAGGAGCCCAGAACTATGAACTAAGCCTCATGCAAATGCTCCCCTGACAGGTGCTTGCTTTTTCAGGGTGACCACAGACAGGTAATGAAGTTGCCCCGTGATACTGAATTATTCATACACCAGCAATACAATATGCTGACATTTATGCTTTTTGCAAGTTGTTTTGGCCCATGCCAAAGTTGGTAGTATGGGGAACCAGATATCCTTAGTCTTTTTTGTCCCTGAATGGGCCATCTGTGTCAGGCTGCTGGGTGGTTAGGTGTGTCCAGTGCCTATAATATGCTTATAGAAAAAGGGACTCCTAGGCTTCTAGAACTGGCCTTGACCTTTCTTTAGGTCAGTCCCCTGGTATTCAGTTGAAGAGCAGAGGCCCAGGAAGGAGTGACATGGCAGAACTGGAGGGAGAACCACACTTGAGAACTTGTCTCCCTTTATGTGTTGCTGCTGCCTGTGGCACTGCCAGTCCTGGGAACATAGACTTGGCTTCTCTGGCTGGGAGCAAAACAGTTTCTGGACACACACACACACACACACACACACACACACAGCAGGAAGACCATGATGATCTACATAGCACCCTCATTATTTTGCTTTATCTGCAGTTTTTCAAGGCAAGCTTTAGGAGACTCACACAATAAACTTATGATCTGTTTAATATTGTTCTTATTATGTATATTGAGATTAAATTTATGTTACTTTTGCTCTTTCCTCGCTGAATGAGATGAAAGGACCAGTGAGAAGCTACTCTATAGAGCAATTCGAGAGGACAGAAAAATGTTATTAATAGCCCCCTTAAATCATCACAACTCTGAAAACAAAAGCAAATAAAAATGTCATTGCTGAAATTCATTACTAATTGTTAGCAGAAAGTAAACCAAAGGTCTCTTTCATGACAGACACCTATTATATTAGAAAGGTGTGGAGAGAAAACACACATAATAACATTTTGGAAAATTTGTGAATAAGTTTTCATCAAAATGAATATTAAAATTTTAAACTCCGTAACTCCTATTATCTCTCACCTAAATGAAATATAATAAGAATTTAGACCTTTAAGAAAAATATGGTCGGGGCGCCTGGGTGGCTCAGTTGGTTAAGCATCTGATTGGGCTCAGGTCATGAATCTGCAGTTCATGGGTTCAAGCCCCACGTCGGGCTCTGTGCTGACAGCTCAGAGCCTGGAGTCTGCTTCAGATTCTGTGTGTCTCTCTCTGTAACCTCCCCGCTCACCCTCTGTCTCTCTCTCTCAAAAGTGAATAAACGTTAAAAAAAAATAATTAAAAAAAAAAAAAGAAAGAAAAGCATGGTATTCAGAAAAAATACCTAGTATGTGCTAAGGCATAAACTATATTTTCTCTTTTTCCCTTTTAGCATAAAATGTTCAGCAGATAGAAACTGTTAATTTCAATATGAATCATGTGTTAAACTTAAAAGAAATGGTTTGGAGTTTAGTGCACATAAATGAGGCTGTAAAGTAAAATATTTATAAAACCGGATAAAATAATTAGCTTTTTAAAAAATTGTTTTATTTCATCGGAGATTTGTGTATAAGTTCAATAACTAAGCCAGGTTGGAGTGGGGGTGGGGAGGGAGACACCTGTGTCCAGTTTTTGCTTCTATTTAAGGCCCTAGAAAGTCCTGGATAGGCCTGAATTTCATTGCAAGTGTTATACTTGAAAGCCGTTCTCACCCACTGATATTGTGGCATGAATCAAGTTTATCATGTGAACGAACCAGGGTTGCAACAGGGCTCTGATGGGTTGGAACCTAAGACTGGTACTTTGGGTTGACCAGAGATGGTTAGCAAGCACTGCTTCAGACAGCAGCCTCTGGTGGAGTTCTAGAATGAGAGTCACTGGAGTGCTGGGCGTCAGAAGGAAGCTTTAGGAACCCTGGGAGTGGAGAGGAATTTGCATCCTATGTACATGTACTGTCTGTGCTCAGAGAAAGCAAGGGAGAGTTTGAAGTGTGACAGTGACCCTGTCCACCCTGGAGAGAGACAAGATGGAAGTAGGGAGTCTTGCGGCCCACCTGCCTCTCAGAGTGGGAGCATCTCTCCACTGTGACTGGAACTCTAGAGTTGCAAGTGACACAGTGTTCATTCTTCTTGGTGCAAGCCATTGGCTTCAGCTGGTGTCAGCAAAATAAACACAATCTGCCCCAACAGTGTGGAGGAAAAGTATGTTGTTCTGGACTTACTGAGAGATGGACGGTGTCCAACAGGGTGCTTCCTGAGGCATCTTATTCAGTAGTTTTGACAATTCTTATCTTTTGCTTTATGCCCTCTGTAGAGCCTAACACACCTGAAAGATAAAATCCACTGAACAAAAGGGCACCAAAGAGAAATTCCTCTGAATTCTGCAATCTGACTAGGTCAAATCAACATGCCAGTACAGAATCTAGTTGGAGCTTTGCAAGTTGGAGCTTTGACTAGAATAGAGGCCTGTTGATTGTACTGCATGGGCCATTCTTTAATAACATGGAGGAAAGGTGATGGCTTATTGAGCAAGGAACATTTTATTGCTTGAAATTATGGCCATCTTAGCAAGTGCACATACTGTGATTGAATCAATATTCAACGGTGTTTTGGAAAATAGATGTGGTACATAAACGATTTTTCTATTTTTCTTGGTTTGCAGCAAAATGCTCATTAAATTCTAGATGCATCCAGCTGCCACATTTCCTGAATGCTGAGGGCATAGGGAGGAAAGCAGGGATGGTGACACACCTCTGTGTTTGAATCTGATGGCTGGCAGAGTGGGTGGGAATGAAGGGCTGCAGGCGCCAACATTCAGGGGTGGGGCGGGAGGCACGGTTGCCTTCTTACAGTTCTAAGGGGATTATTTAATGCAGGTAAATGTAATTCCTTGTCATGCTTTTAAAATATTCATTTCACTGAACATTTGTACTGGTAGGACAATTGTCAGTGTGTACCTGCTTTCCTTTTTTGTACCAGGTACCCACAGTCCTTTTTCTGTAACCCACAGGTTGCCCTTTAAAACTTTGCTGGGGAGCTTTTCAATTTCACAGGACAGCTTCCTCTTAAGGGGCCCTGAACAGTTTAATTGTATGTTTTTGTGAAGCACAGGAAGTCACACAGCTCTTAAACTCTGACATTTAGTGAACAAAAGGCACCTACCCAGTAAGATCCTTTTGTTGTTTTTAAATCCACAGCTCAGTTTTGATCCTGCTGACAAAATGGCTGCTCTTAATCTCTTCACAGGTTCTAGAGCTATGAAGAAAGTTTGTAAGTTGGCTACCTTTATAAAATATCGCTGAATAGGCTTCTGTTGCAAAAGTGGCCACTGTTAAAGTAGGGCAGGAGATACTAAAATGAGGTTTCAGGGAAAAATTCCAGGGTTGAGTTAGCTTGGATCATCACCCAGCATTTAATTTAAATTTTCTCTCAGAATTTTAATAGTGCACTTGCAATTCAACAAAGCATGTGCCTCCCTGAGACAGGGGCCAGGCTGAGGGGAGCTCTGATGAAGGGGTTATAGTACCTTGTACTCCTATTACTGCTTTGGCTTTAGAGGATCAAAGAACTTTATTGCTGTTTTCCTTAGTCTCACAAGATTCCTGGGCTCTCTTCTTTACTTTCTACATCCAGCTGGTCAGAAATTACAGCAGATTCTATCTCCTAAAAGCCTCCTGTATCTGCCCCTGAATCTTCATCCTCATGACTTTTGCTTTTTGACCTTGCCTTTCTTGATTGCTTCAACACCTCCTAGCAGGTGTTCAGTTTCTGATGTCTTCCTATTCTGTCTGCTCTCCAGTCTGCTGCCCTGGTCTTTGTAGAATACGAATCTGAACAGAGACCTCTTGCCTAAAACTTGCCATAGCTTACCATTCCTATCTATTATGGTGTAATACATGTGTGTATAGTAATAAAGCCCATACTCCTTAGCAGGGCACACCTGTCATTTCTGCTCCCCACCTTCCTTCCCCATCTCCCTGCCCTAGGATTCTGGCACCCTTTGTTCTAATAGTAGCTCAGTATTTAGATGATAGATGATAGATGCCCTTCCCTTTCTTGTCCACCTGCTGTAAACTCATTTGTTCCTTTAAAGTCATTGTAAATGTTACATCCTCTGAGAAGATTTCCCCGACTGTCTCCTCCTCACTCTATCTCAGGAGACGCCACCATTCCCTTTTTGTGCCACCACACTCCCTTAAGCACACCCCTGCTTCCACATGCCATACCCTTATTACTCATGTGTCCATTACTGGTGGTGACCTCTTTGAGGGCAGGGACTATATTGTATTCATGAATGAGTAATGGGTCATAAGCTGGACAGTCACAAACTATTGAGAACAAAGAGGTAAATTTCTTTTCAATAACTGAACTCAACTTTGTTCTTGAGCCCCCAGCCTGCCTAGAGAAGACAACTGGTTTTAATTCATTCTGTTAAACTTAGTCCAATGGAGTGACTTCTTTAGAAAGGGGCAGATTCTGTTTATATCCCATTTTCACAGTCTGGGTCAAAGCTTAATCGTTTGGGTAAGGACTTAAATTTTTTAGAGCCTCTTCTTTTCTTCTTCCTCTTCCCTTCTCCCTGGGTGGCACCTGGATCTGGGTACAGGAGATGCTCAGATAAAGCTATAACATTGAGGACAGGGGCCTTGAATTGTGTGGTGAACCCTAAGTCCCCGTACCGTCTGGCTTTGGTATCTCTCTATGTCCTTGGTCCCTGATACTCCTTCCTATTATGAGGTCCTCACTTTTTTTGTCCTTCTCATTCAGCCTCTAGTCTTGTCCCTGTCTCCAAATGGAGCATAAAGTTCTGAATCTTCTGCAAGTCATGAGTGGGCTGTAGGGAACTATCAAAATCCCAGCCTTGGTCAGCCTCACCTTGCCCTGCTGCCATTTCTGCTCAACATGGACACCTCTTTGTTGTCATGAAGCCTTATAGATTGAAAGATTTATAGAGTGAAAGAGGGTCATGAGAAATTAAAGTTTTATTACAGTTGTTTCCTTATTTAACCCCTCAAGAGGGAGCAATGTCACTCTAACCTTGTTCTCTCAAGCTCTCTAAGCTCTATGCCACCAACTTTAGAAGGGCTTTTCTTTTTCTTGAGAACTTCCCTTATGTCACGTCCTATGTTGTTCATGATCACCATTTGATTCTGTGGTCAGTTCTCCAGTATTTGTTCCTTGAAATGTAGAATCTAGTTTATTAAGTTCTAGAAAATTATTTTTGTCTGGTGAAAGAAAGCTGAGCTTTTAAGACTATTATACAAATCATGGCACTAAAAATGCATTCATTGCCCAAAAGGATATTAGGTTGAATATTGAATGTTATTTGCCCTTTCAGGGTCACATAAAACATAGAATCAAAAGAATGAGGAATCCTTTGGAAACCATTATTACCCTGGTACTCAACGTTAGGGCCATCAGAGTGATCGGTGTTGAATGACAAGTTACACCTGACATTGGTAGAGAGTAGATTCCAAGGGAACTTCAGTTGCAAACTGATGGGACTTTTGTCACCTTCAGTGCATTTCACTGTTTTCAGGGTGCCTCCTAAATCGTTCCTGATAGTAAGTTTGTTGTAATTTTAAAGACTGCTAATTCTGTATTAGATTTTTAGTCATACTGTTGCTTATGAGCAATTTAAATGGTAAAAAATGGGCAGATTCAGTTCCAGGTAATTTTGATTGTTAATGTGTATGCAAGGTATCTGCCATATATGTAGCAGGGAATGATACACACGTAAAATAAAAACATCTACTCACCCTTTATTAAAACATTGCAGATATTCATAATTAGAGTAAAATAGATCCTCACGTATTATTATCTTGATAAAGAGTTGTCTTCTTTTTTCTTTTTTAATATATGAAATTTATTGTCAAATTGGTTTTCATACAACACCCAGTGCTCATCCCAAAAGATGCCCTCTTCAATACCCATCACCTACCCTCCTCTCCCTCCCACCCCCCATCAACCCTCAGCTTGCTCTCAGTTTTTAAGAGTCTCTTATGCTTTGGCTCTCGCCCACTCTAACCTCTTTTTTTTTTTTTCCTTCCCCTTCCCCATGGGTTTCTGTTAAGTTTCTCAGGATCCACATAAGAGTGAAACCATATGGTATCTGTCTTTCTCTGTATGGCTTATTTCACTTAGTAGCATCACACTCTCCAGTTCCATCCACGTTGCTACAAAGGGCCATATTTCATTCTTTCTCATTGCCACGTAGTACTCCATTGTGTACATAAACCACAATTTCTTTATCCATTCATCAGTTGATGGACATTTAGGCTCTTTCCATAATTTGGCTATTGTTGAAAGTGCTGCTATAAACATTGGGTGCAAGAGCCCCTATGCATCAGTACTCCTGTATCCCTTGGGTAAATTCCTAGCAGTGCTACTGCTGGTTCATAGGGTAGGTCTATTTTTAATTTTTTGAGGAACCTCCACACTGTTTTCCAGAGTGGCTGCACCAGTTTGCATTCCCACCAACAGTGCAAGAGGGTTCCCATTTCTCCACATCCTCTCCAGCATCTATAGTCTCCTGATTTGTTCATTTTGGCCACTCTGACTGGCGTGAGGTGACACCTGAGTGTGGTTTTGATTTGTATTTCCCTGATGAGGAGCGACGTTGAGCATCTTTTCATGTGCCTGTTGGCCATCCGGATGTCTTCTTTTTTTATTATACTGATTTTTTTTTTTAATATATGAAATTTACTGTCAAATTGGTTTCCATACAACACCCAGTGCTCATCCCAAAAGGTGCCCTCCTCAATACCCATCACCCACCCTGCCCTCCCTCCCACCCCCCATCAACCCTCAATTTGTTCTCAGTTTTTAACAGTCTCTTATGCTTTGGCTCTCTCCCACTCTAACCTCTTTTTTTTTTTTTTTTTCCTTCCCCTCCCCCATGGGTTTCTGTTATGTTTCTCAGGATCCACATAAGAGTGAAACCATATGGTATCTGTCTTTCTCTGTATGGCTTATTTCACTTAGCATCACACTCTCCAGTTCCATCCATGTTGCTACAAAAGGCCATATTTCATTTTTTCTCATTGCCACGTAGTATTCCATTGTGTATATAAACCACAATTTCTTTATCCATTCATCAGTCGATGGACATTTAGGCTCTTTCCATAATTTGGCTATTGTTGAGAGTGCCGCTATAAACATTGGGGTACAGGTGCCCCTATGCATCAGTACTCCTGTATCCCTTGGATAAATTCCTAGCAGTGCTATTGCTGGGTCATAGGGTAGGTCTATTTTTAATTTTCTGAGGAACCTCCACACTGCTTTCCAGAGCGGCTGCACCAATTTGCATTCCCACCAACAGTGCAAGAGGGTTCCTGTTTCTCCACATCCTCTCCAGCATCTATAGTCTCCTGATTTCTTCATTTTGGCCACTCTGACTGGCGTGAGGTGGTATCTGAGTGTGGTTTTGATTTGTATTTCCCTGATAAGGAGCGATGTTGAGCATCTTTTCATGTGCCTGTTTGCCATCCGGATGTCTTCTTTAGAGAAGTGTCTATTCATGTTTTCTGCCCATTTCTTCACTGGGTTATTTGTTTTTCGGGTGTGAAGTTTGATGAGCTCTTTATAGATTTTGGATACTAGCCCTTTGTCCGATGTGTCATTTGCAAATATCTTTTCCCATTCCGTTGGCTGCCTTTTAGTTTTGTTGGTTGTTTCCTTTGCTGTGCAGAAGCTTTTTATCTTCATGAGGTCCCAATAGTTCATTTTTGCTTTTAATTCCCTTGCCTTTGGGGATTTGTCAAGTAAGAAATTGCTACGGCTGAGGTCAGAGAGGTCTTTTCCTGCTTTCTCCTCTAGGGTTTTGATGGTTTCCTGTCTCACATTCAGGTCCTTTTTCCATTTTGAGTTTATTTTTGTGAATGGTGTGAGAAAGTGGTCTAGTTTCAATCTTCTGCATGTTGCTGTCCAGTTCTCCCAGCACCATTTGTTAAAGAGACTGTCTTTTTTCCATTGGATATTCTTTCCTGCTTTGTCAAAGATTAGTTGGCCATACGTCTGTGGGTCTAGTTCTGGGGTTTCTATTCTATTCCATTGGTCTATGTGTCTATTTTTGTGCCAATACCAGGCTGTCTTGATGACGACAGCTTTGTAGTAGAGGCTCAAGTCTGGGATTGTGATGCCTCCTGCTTTGGTCTTCTTCTTCAAAATTACTTTGGCTATTTGGGGCCTTTTGTGGTTCCATATGAATTTTAGGATTGCTTGTTCTAGCTTCGTGAAGAATGCTGGTGCAATTTTGATTGGGATTGCATTGACTGTGTAGATAGCTTTGGGTAGTATTGACATTTTGACAATATTTATTCTTCCAATCCATGAGCATGGAATGTTTTTCCCTTTCTTTATATCTTCTTCGATTTCCTTCATAAGCTTTCTATAGTTTTCAGCATACAGATCTTTTACATCTTTGGTTAGATTAAGAGTTGTCTTCTTTTAGGAGAGGTGCTAATCTGTGCCCATTTATATTTCCTTGTTTACCAAAAGCCATTTGACTCAAGCAGCCACAACCCAGGGGACCCCTGTTCCCCCCCCAATGTTCACTAGTTAAACCTTTCCCAAAATTTAGACAAAGTGCCCAGAGGAAACAGGTCTAAAGTGGGGTCTTAACCTTTGTAAGAGAAAGGATTGCTCTGAGAATCTGAAGAAAGCTCTGAATTTTCTCAGTAGAAAAAATGCAAGATGCATGTACAACATGCATACCTACAATTTCAAGGTATTTCCATGTCCTGCTCACACCAATTAAGAACCTTTGATTTAAGACAGCATGTAGCAAGCCCAAACCTGTATATTGACCTCTACAGTTAGTAAAAATTATCCTTGAAAACCCTTACATTTCCATGAAAGTATAGTATGCCTGGTTCATGTGCTCTCAAATCTCAGTAATATATAATACATAACAAAGAGCAAATATGCAAGATTTACTTTTACAGTATTTTTAATTGCAGAAAAAAAAGAAGGGCATAAAGTTGCTGAACACCCAGGGTTGAATACGAGAAGGTTAAATGCACATATGAGGCAACTCCATTCCATAAATTTGACATGCAGTGGCAACTCTGGAAAGAGCTGCTTGGTTGGGCTTCTCATGCCTGCAGTGCTAGCCCTGGAGACAGGAAGGTTTGAATTGAGATTTATTTCCTCCCAGTAGCAACGGCATCCATCTTTACCTCTTCCCATCTTTTCTTATCTTTAAAATGCATATGTTTTTATTTTTTTTAAATAGGCAATATTCATTTAAAATTAAAAGTATCCAATAAGTCACCATGATTACTCATATGCCTTCTCTTTCAAATGTCTAAGTAACTTGTACTTTTATATTTCACTTGACAATCAACTTTTTAGACATGTACTTTGTGTAATCTAAATCTGAAGTTTAATTATTCTGACCTGGAGTTTTGTGATCTGTAAATTTACTACATCAGGTCAATAATTAGTGAGCTTTTCTTTTTAACGTCTTTTTCTTTTTCTTTTGTATGTGCTCTACTGTCTCTCTCTCCTCGGCACTCCCTCTTGCAGTTGTGTAATGGGGGCTCAGTCACCGAGCTTGTCAAAGGTCTACTCAGGTGCGGCCAGCGGTTGGATGAAGCAATGATCTCATACATCTTATATGGGGCCCTCTTGGTAAGAATGTCCATCAAGCTGGGGATGACGTCAGAGGGGGCAATTTGTAATCTATCGGGATCACCATTGCATATTAACAAGTGGAAATGGCCCTATAATATACAAGGTGCATAACAGCAAGGAGGTGTAGCCAAATGTGGACTTTGATTGGATTTTTAATAGTAGGGTAAAAATTGTCTTAAATAACCATTCAAATTTACCCTTTCTCTTTCCTGTTGTTTGGTCGTGGTGGGATGCCATGCAGGGCCTTCAGCATTTGCACAATAACCGAATCATCCACCGTGACGTCAAGGGGAATAACATTCTTCTGACAACAGAAGGAGGAGTTAAGCTCGTTGACTTTGGTAATGACTGCTTGTCGTTTGTTTTCTTGATGTGTGCAGTTTAGCCCAAGGCGACAATTTATTGGAATCTCAGAAGACTGGGGCCTCTCTGCTATCCATAGGCTGAGGGACTTTTCCAGTCAAACACAGACTGGAGAGTGGGGGGGTTACCAGATGGATCACCCTAGGATATGCTGTTTGTTAATCTATTTTCAGCTTTAGAAGCAGTTTTATTAAAGATAGAAAATAAAAGTGTTTTAAAAGAAAAATTTGATAGAAAAACTTTTTGGTTTTCTGGGAAGAATTTTGCATCTCAGGGCGATTGTCTATAATTTACATTTCGTCATTTCTTCTTTTGCATATGAAAAGAGAAAGCAGTTTGGTCTTTCAAATGACTTTTTCTAGCCTCAGGCACACTTATTCCCAGTGAGCAGAAGGTAAAATAGTCCTTTGGGTCTGGGAGCTAACATCCCTCTAAATTGTGATTATTGCTGCTACATGTGAGGCTGGTTGAACTGGAAACATTAAGAGGAAATGGAAATGTGAGAGGAAATGCAGAGCAATATCACCTAAGGCCAGAGACCTATTAAAATCTCTTTGCAACACTCATGTATTGATAGTCACAAACCATCAAACCATTTGGTTTTCCTTTTTAAGTTTATTGAATGGTTTAATCTTCTAAATGTGTTCAACAACAGTTAGTACTTCAGTATGATTATTACAAATAATGAGAAAACATTTACAGAAGCACTTTTTAAAATGTTCTTTATCAAAGTCAACAAAGTAGGAGAAAAGATTGATGATTTTGAATATGCATTATATTTTTGTTAAGTAGGAATTCAGTGTTAAAATGTGAATGATTAGCTCAGAAGAAATTTCTCAAAAATAAATGGAGTTACTTTAGGTGTATTGATCTATTTACTAAAAGAACAACAAGCAAAGAAAAACAGCGAAGGGGCACTTTGTTCAAGTCTTATGCTCCTCTTTCTGAATAAGGAATGGTGTAACCTTATGGATGTCCTATGGATAACATCAGAGATGCATTTTACACATAATCCCAAGGGCAGTGAATGTATTGTGAGGGAAAGAGCCTAGAAGGATGAGGATGGGGATTAATGCTGATTTATCTGCTTACCAGTTTTGTGATTTGAAATGAGTCTCCTATCTTGCCAATAGAAGGTTCCTAAACTTCCAGTTGCTGGAAAAGGAATTTCTAGCAATTAAAAACAGAAAAGTTTAGTTTTTTCTTTAAAGCAAAATCACAATAGAGAACTTGGCAAAATAACAAATTATCCATGGTCAATAGAGTTTAGAGAGCCCTCTTTTGATTTCTAATAAAGAGAATGCAAGCATCCAGTACAACAACCACCCACCCAGAGCAAGGCATGGGTCCTTGGCAAATCTGTGCCTGATTCAGGTTTTTAAGTTCTCATCACCAACAAGCATTAATGACAATGTTTGTCATTATGTTAAGGGCTGCATTAGATTTCTTTTATTTTTTAATTAAAGATTTTTTTATTTTTTATTTTTTTTAAGCTTATTTATTTATTTTGAGAGAGAAAGAGAGAGAGCATGAGTCAGAGAGGGGCAGAGAGAGAGGGAGAGAGAGAGAATCCCAAGCAGACTCCATGCTGACAGGCTTGACCTCATGAACTATGAGATCGTGACCTGAGCTGAAACCAAGAGTTGGATGCTTAACTAACTGAGCCACCCAGGCACCCCTACATTAGATTTCTGCTTGGTATAAAAGAATACCTTATATTTGTAAAATACTGTACAATTTATAAAATATTTCACATTTATTTTCGTATTTGATCTTTAAGAAGAACCCTTATGGAAGCGCCTCGGTAACTCAGTTGGTTAAGCATCTGACTCTTGACTTCAGCTCAGGTCATGATCTCACGATTCATGAGTTTGAGCCCCACATTGGGCTCAGTACTGGCAGTGTGGAGCCTGCCGGGGATTCTGTCTCCTTGTCGCTGTCCCTCCCCTGCTTGCTCTCTGTCTTTCTCTCAAATAAAAACAAACTTTAAAAATTTATTTAAAAAAGAAGAAGAAGAAGAACCCTGGCATTAGGTGTGACAGGTATCATTATCTCCAGTTTGAGGATAAGAAAATTGAGGCTCAGAGTGAGGGAGTCTGTTTGAGGTCATACAATTAGGAAAAGGCATAATTGGGATGGAAAACAAGTCTTCTGACTACTAATCCAACACATCTGTGCTTCTACTTCACTCCCTTTTGTATAGAGAAGAGAGCTGTCTGAAGACTAAAATAGATAAAATACATTGGAATTACATTAAAATTCAGGTCCTCAGCACTGAGTCCTAGATAATAATATTATTAGTCAACTTTTTTTTCCATTTGACGTGGTTGTCCTGCCAGGTTTCCAGGCTTCTAGGTAAGATAAGGGACTAAAAAGTTTTTATGTCTATACTGATACTCTATTATAGATAATACATGCCAATTTTCTTCCTCTGTAAAAAGAAGCACCACTTTAAGAAAGAAATCACCTGGAATATTTTGGAAATGTAATAGGAAGATATTTTGGGTTTAGTTCTTGATATTTTCTTTTGATTCCAATTTTGCAGCACTATAGATAGGAACATTCATTAGGAAAACAAACTATTCTAGTGGTTTGGGTAGAGTGGTAAATGCTTCCACACGATGGTTGGCAAAGTACGGTGTCTCAGCTGAATCTGATCTGCCTCCTGTTGTATGACATGTGAGAGAAGAATGACTTATACATTTTTAAATGACGGAAAAAAATGAAAAGAATATTTTATGACTTGTGAAAATTATATGCATCCATAAATAAATTTTTATGGCAACACAGCTGTACTTATTTGTTTCTGTGTTGTCTGTGGCTGCTTTTTGCTCTCCACAGGCAGGGTTGCGTAGTTCTGACGGAGACCATGTGGCTCGCAAAACCTATCGACTCTCTGACCATTTATGGAAAAAGTTTGCCAGCCTCTGGTCTAGCATCATCCTCTGCTCACTGATGAATTACGATACCCTTATCTTATAGGTGTCTCAGCTCAGCTCACCAGTACACGTCTACGGAGAAACACATCTGTTGGCACCCCGTTCTGGATGGCCCCTGAGGTAATCAGAAGGCACTTATTTGTGTTTGTTGAGTACCTTGATACTGTGCCTTTTTATGGGAAAGTCATATACTTCACAAAATTTTCAGAACTGTAAGTTCTGCTTTGGTCAGTGATAATGATGACACATAATCTCAAAAACGCAGGATTTAGTCACAGCTAACCCATAGGGTACCTTCATGCAATTAGAAAAAGGTATTCCCCCCAGAAGATGCAGCCCTTTCCAAGGGTCATGGCTTGGCAAGTTTACCCAGCCTTTGTGTAAATTAGAAAAAGTTGCCTTCCCTGGATAGATGCAGCCCCACAAACACATGGCTTATTGATAAAGAGAAAGATTTCAGCTCCAAATGGATTACAGCAGCATATACAGAAGAAGTCCTGGTTGTTTTTTGCTACCAGGTACATAGCAACTTCTCTTGTGTACTTTTTTGGCTCTCTAGCAAAACCTGGGATTTGATCCTAATTTGGTTCTGGCATCATCACAGAACCCTCTGTGAGATGATGCATGTAGAAGTTTGGGGAATTTTCCAACTAGATAAGGCATACCCTGAAATACTGATACAGCTTTGCTTGCCAGGTCAGCATTTAATTCCACCATACTGAGGCCTGTGCCCTGAGCCGGTCTCTGGGATTAAGCAAATGGGTGCTTTTAATAAGAGGACTCAGGCAGTCATCTCGTTAGAGGTCTTTCTATCTATTCTGTCCCCATGGCTGTCTTTCCTCTGTGTGACTGTACGGGAGGTCTCCTAACACAGTAATCAGTTCACATCAATATGCTCATAGTTTTTCAGTGGCTCGCCATTGTCTATGGTCCTCTCTTTCATACTTGGGTAATGGACAGGCTCATTTTAGAGAAAAGGAAAACGCCTGCAGATTCCAGGGTTTACTTAAATCTTAAATGTTTCTTAAGTAGGATTTAAAAAACATGAAACTAGATATAAACTCCTTACTGCTTATATTTATAGAGCTATGAACCTAAAAGGAAAAAATGTGTTATAAAAAAACTACAAAGCCAATATCATTCAAATAAGTACCTTTAATTTAATGAGACAAATGACACTGTTTTGTGAAACTCAGTTGTCCTTTGCAGTGTAAGTATGTTTCAGAGTGTGACAGTACAAATTACTTTGAGTTATTTTGTCATACTTAGTACTGTACCATGTGGTGACCCACCACTTTACTCTATTTCAGCTAGGGTGATCTTTGTTCAAACGGCATCTCCTTTGGTCTCTAACTGGTACATGTCTCTTGGCTTATGCCAACTTAATAATAAACATAAATACAGGCACTGAAATTGTGAGGCAAATGGTCATCCATATTTGGAATATGTTTTTATCACTGTTCTCTGATTTTATTACTAATAAAGTCATCACTGCAGCAGAAACAAAAACATAAGAATTTTCATAGGGACCTTGTGAACCCTACTTTGAGTAACACTGCAGGACAGAGTCAAAACTCCTTTGGATGGTAAACAAAGCCCTTCATATTCCAGCCCCTGTCTACCTGTCCAGTCTCATCTCAGGTTACTGTTCCCCAATTTACTTGTTCTTAAGCCTCAACAGTAGTGAATAGGTTCATCCCAAATCCATCTTGACCCTTCTACGCATTGCTATATCTTCTGGAGTAGGCCTCAGACCCCTGAAACATTCCTTCTCAGTCTTCAAGTCTCAGCTCAAATGCCTCTCTATCCCCTAAGAAACCTTCCCTAATGCATGGCTGACACTGAGGCTCCTATCCCTAAGTTTCCACTGCAACCTTTTAGTCTCCATTAGTACACCATGATCATCCCATTGTAATTGTTGGTAGGGTCTTAGGATGTCTAGCTCTCAGCATGGTGCTTGATACAGAGTAGGTGCTCATAAGCCTCTATTGGATGAATGAATCCATTGGTTAAAAAAAGCCAAAGGAGAAGATGAAATTGGAGGGTAGTTTGAGGAGGCTTTACAACTAGTATTAAAAAATTTCTCTGTAGATTTTGATTGATCTGTTATTGAAGGAAAGCATAACTGAGGCCACTCAACTCACATTTAGGGTGGCATAACACAGAAGATGTTGTTCTTGTTCTAACAGCAAGCTGGTGTTCTTAGAATCACACAATGTGAATAAGAGAAGCCTGCCTTTGGCTTCATACGTTTCTTATGAGGTGTTTGTGGCTTCTCAGTTTTAGCCACGTTGAATAAAATATGTGGACTGTTTCTGTAAGGGGCAGTTTTGTGATCTGTGGTGAGCTTCTATTGCCCAGATTGTCTGGAGCTGGTTGTGTTATCAGCAGGGAAAAGCCAGTGTCCCATCTTACCTGCTGTAGTGGTCAAGTTGAGGAGTACGCAGATTGCGGTGTGGAAACCTCGACAGTGCCTTTCAGGAGCAAGTGCCCAATTGCTCGTGCATGCCTCAAAGACTCTCTCAGGATGTGTGCTGGTGCCCAGTATGCTCTGAGTTCTAGGCTGCACTTCTTGGGATTCAAGCCTGCACAATCCTCACATTTTTATTTTCTTATTTTTTTTTAGAAGTATATTTATTTTGATTGACAGAAAGAGTGAGCAGAGAAGGGCAGACAGAGAGGGAGAGAGAGAATCCTAAGCAGGCTCTGTACTGTCATTGCGGAGTGTGACGTGGAGCCTGGTCTCACGTGACATGGGGCTCAAAATCACAAATCATCAGATCATGACCTGAGCCAAAACCAAGAGTCGGAGGCTTAACCAACTGAGCCACCTAGGCAACCCCTATCACATTTTTTTTTTCTAAATGGAGAATTACTTTTTCCAACAAGGCTTCTTTTTGCTTCCTATTTCTCCCTAAATGTGTCCACAGGAACAGTCTTCCATTAGTCAGTTCAATTCCACAAACGTGTGCTCTCCCTGGTGAGCAAGGCTTTGGGTCAAGAGCAGTCCTTGGAAGTATAATCAGTAGTGGTTGAAATGAACATTGTCTTCAAGTGATGGCCTGCATAGCATATTGATCTTAATATACATTTACTTCTCTAGTGTGAATAAGTGGTGTTTAGATTAAATATGGCGGGGCGCCTGGGTGGCTCAGTCGGTTAAGCGTCCGACTTCAGCTCAGGTCACGATCTCGTGGTCCATGAGTTCGAGCCCCGCGTCGGACTCTGGGCTGATGGCTCGGAGCCTGGAGCCTGCTTCCGATTCTGTGTCTCCCTCTCTCTCTGCCCCTCCCCCGTTCATGCTCTGTCTCTCTCTGTCTCAAAAATAAATAAAACGTTAAAAAAAAATTTAGATTAAATATGGCAACAATGTATGCAATGCCAATACCAGGGGAATGAAATAATTGCAGGTGACCAGTGCTTTTATTTTGAAAATGCAGCTGAAAGATCCTTGATCCTGTTTAATTCTGAGAAATGGAACCGACTTATTCTTTTCCCAATTTTGTTTCCATTTTTATTTCACCAGCTTGAGTAACTTCAATATTTAATTCTAATAGGCTGTACTACAAACCAGGTAGCTAATGGAATGTGACCATACCACAACCAAATGTTGATGAGCAGTCCAAACGCATAGTTCACTGGGACAGCTCAAAGTTGTAGTGTGAACTGACTCTTACGTTATCAACACTCTCCACTTATTTCCTCTCACTGTCTCATTTGGATACTACTGAAGTTGAAAAATACTGGGTAAAAGCGGTATCAACTCAGCCATATAGAATAAGAAAAATTCTAGGGAGTGCTCTTAGGGTGATAGTACTTGGAAGCAATGCTCCTGGGGAAATACTGCCTAGCATAGTAAAAGGGTTAATCTGAAAGTCAAGATCAAAAAAATAAATCAATAAAAGTCAAGATCAGTACAATTTTTTATAAACTGAGTATATTGGTAACATACTACGACCCAGGGAAGGCAAGAGGTAGGTGGTTGCAGAGTGTGTTGGTTCAGCAGCTCAGTAAAACCATCAAAATCCAGGCTGTGACTGTTGCAAGCTGCATGGCTTCACTGTTGGGGACTGTCTTGGGGGCAGTCGTGACAACATTGCCTGTTAGTATCTGAGGGACAGTAGTAGCTCCAGCATTCCAGTAGCCACCAGTGAAAGTACCCTTGGTACAAATAGACACCCCCCTTTACTTCCATGAGGCTGATCATGTGGTCAGCCAAGAAGTTAAAGAGGGTTCTTCTCCTGTCCTGGAGTCAAAGACTGTCCACTCCATACTAGTTTTCTAGGACTGCCATAACAAAGTAGTACCAACTTGGCTTAAAACAACAGAAAATTATTATCTCCTCGTTCTGGAGGCTAGAAGTCCAAAATCAGGGTGTCAGCAGGGCTGTGCTCCCTCTGAAGCCTCCAAGATCCTTTCTGGCTTCTTCTTAGCTTCTAGCAGTTTGCTGGCAATCTTTGGTATTCTTTGGCCTGTGGCTGCATAACTCTAATATCTGCCTTTGTAGTCACATGGCATTCTCTTTGTCTGTCTCTGCCTTAACATGGTCATCTTCTTATAAGGTCACCAGTCATATTGTATTAGGGGCTCACCCTACTCCAGTATGACCTCATCTTAACTAATTACATCTGTAGCAACTATTTTCAAGTAAGTTTTCATTCTGAGGTTCTGAGGGTTAGCACTTTAAAATGTTTTTTTTTGGAAACACAATTCAACCCATAACAGCCCTCCAAATACTTAGCACCCCTGCTTTGTAGTAATTCAAATTTCCAGGGGAATCAGTCAGTCATTTGGAACCTACAGGTCAGGTTTGCATGTTACAGGTATTAGCTTAGAGAGTTCAGCTTTGACTGTCTACACATGCACGCATGAGTGTGCACACACATACATACTGTTCTCTCTCAGCCTCAGGTGTTTAAGGCAAACATCGTTCTTACTGGATGTACTAAGCATAACATATTGCCTTCCCACATGGGGGCTTAATACCTTCAGAATTTTGTTCTGTCCTACCTGATCTCTGGCCAAGAATTTTATCTCCTGAGATGTTTGGCTCTGGTGACCTCCCTCAACCCTCTGTATACGTTGAGCCTCTGGTCTCCCTGATTCTTACTTTAGCCTATATCTTAGACATGTATATTTTTTTAATGCAGTCTTCCCATTAGCTATGTTTATTGTCTCTTTTCTCCTCTACTGTCTCCTGACAGCCAATTTCTTATAATAAATAATATTCATAATAGTGTTGCACATTTGCATAGAACTTTCACAGATATATATTTTTTAATGTTTATTTATTTTTGAGAGAGAGAGACAGAGTGTGAGTGGGGGAGGGCAGAGAGAGAGGGAGACACAGAATTCGAAGCAGGCTCCAGGCTCTGAGCTGTCAGCACAGAGCCTGACGCACAGCTCGAACTTGTGAACTTTGAGATCATGACCAGAGCTGAAGTCGGACGTCTAACTGACTGGGCCACCCAGGTGCCCCTACAAATATATATATATAT